>NW_025215381.1:1001502-1005485 GCF_004010195.1 Chiloscyllium plagiosum
CGCTGTATTCTTCTATGTTCTATATAAAAGAGCAACTTTTTTATGCGGAGAGTGGTACGTGTATGGAATGAGCTGCCAGAGGAAGTGGTGGAGGCTGGTACAATTACAACATTTAAAAGGCATCTGGATGGGTATATGAATAGGAAGGGTTTAGTGGGAAATGGGCCAAGTGCTGACAAAGGGGCTACATTAATTTAGGATATCTGGTCGGCATGCACGAGTTGGACTGAAGGGTCTGTTTTCGTGCTGTATATCTCAATGACTCTATGACAAGGTACTACAAGTGTTGGCAGGCTTAAAAGTGGACAGATATCCAGGTCCAGATGAATTATGTCCCAGGCTACTGTGGGAGGCAGGGAAGGAGATTGCAGTGGGCACTAACCCACTTTTTTAATCCCTCTCTGGCCATGGGGTGGTTCCAGAGGAGTGGAGAACAACTAATATTCTCATATTTAAGAACGGTTGTAGAGAACTACAGATGAGTGAGTTTCATGTCAGTGGTAAGAAAACTGTTGGATCAAAGTCTAAAGGAGAGCATCTATGTAAGGCACAATCAGGGATAGCATGGCTTCATCAGAGGGGAGCCTTGCCTGACAAATTTGAGGAGGTGACCATGTGTATAGATGGAGGTCATGCAGTTGACTTGATTTATTATTGTCACGTATTGAAATACAGTATTGTATTAGCATACAAAATGGTATTGTTTTGCATGCTAACCAGAGAAATTGCACCGTACACAAGTACATCAGGATAATAGAACAGAATGCAGAATACAGTGCTACAGCTGCAGTGAAAGATCAACTCTAATATACGAGAGGTATCTGATAACAGCAAGGAAGAAGCTGTTTTAAAATCCGTTGGTACATGTTTTCAAACTTTTGTATCTTCTGACCAATGGAAGAGATCATAACTGGTTATGTGGATTTCAGCAAAGCTTTTGACAAGGTCTCACGTAGGAGACTGCTCAAGAAGGTAAATGCACATGGGATACAGGGTAATTTGATAAAGTGAATTCAAAATTGGCTCACTTGCAGAAGACAAGAGGTGATGACAGAAGGCTGGAAGCCAGTGTCCAGTGGTGTGCTGCTAAAGTGCAGATTTAAGACAGCCCAGGGAATCCCTTGTGGACTCAGACCTGTAAAGCCTGTCTCTAGGTTTGTCCCGGAGATCATACTCTTTGGAAGGCTGGGATAAAAACCTCTTTTAGACAGTTTAGTTTAATTTTAGGCATCCCCTTTATACCTATCAGCTAAACTAGCTAGGTTCTAATAACCTAGGAGAATAGTGTACCAGCTCTTCAAGTGCCCCAGCGGGCTACTCTGTACTAATACAAAGTGGCTTCCTTTATACAAAGTTTACAAAAACATTGCATGTTCTTAATTAGACAGATAACAGTGAAAGACAATAATTTTAAAGGAAGAAAAGTTAATTGACAGGCCTATGTACACTTGACTAATCACTCCTACATGCCCTAAGCCATTCATCAGGTGGGAAGAACACACCCAGCTGAGTTAAGCGCCTGCTAGCAAGATAAGCTCCTATCATAAAGAGGTACCAGTCTGGGATAATTGGAGAGTCCACAAGGTAACCTTGCACAGCTCACATATCTGATACAATCGTTTTATGAAATGGTTCCTTAGCAAGGAGGGCAAACTCTTGACCATAAAATGGCTTCCCGACAGATTGTGTCAGAATCTCTTCAATGTTAGGTTTAGAATAATTTTAAGCTGGAAGCAGATTCCTGCTTTTTATCTTAAACACAGAATCATTCTGTACCCGAGGCTGAAATGTTACTGCAAGGTTGTATTTAAAATGATTAATTAGTCTCGAATTAAACATGCCTTCTTTTCAAGTTTGTGATTCAAATTCAAATAAATCAGAAAATCTGATGAGTTAGAATTGACAGTGAAGTAGCCTGCAATGTAGAGCGGTCTGCAAGAACAGCAAGTAAGTTAAGGCTTCATCAATATTACCTTTTACAGAATTTGTATTTAATAACCAGTCTTGGCTGCTCAATATCATCATAAAGTCCCAAAATGCAATTAAATTCAATTCATAGCACATAAGCACTAAGAGTTAATTTTCTACTGGCACCAACAGCCTCAGCACTAAAATGGTCTCTCTCTCTCTAGTTTCCTTTTGAACTCTCAAGTCAGCAAAGATTTTTTTCTCTTTGTGTCTGCCCTGATTGCAAGGAGTCATAAGAATCCATTATAATTGGCAGCATCTAACCGTTAATTACAAAGCTTTTGATGGTACCGAGTTTCGTGTCAGGGTCAGAATCAAACACTGTCATTAATTTCATGGCTGTGAATGTTATCACTTGGTGTCCTGTTCACACAGATTCACCGATGCTAAGGCAAATGTTCTTAATTGTCTGACAGCATCCTGTTATCATTTGCAATCCTTAAGTTGCCCCCCACTTTTTCTGAGCCTTCCTGCCTGTCTATTTTTCTAGTGCAGTAAATGTGTTCTGTAATTCAGCATTACATTTTAGTCTAAATGTTTAAAGACAAGTTTTATGGCTATTGCCTTTCTCAGTGCCATATGGATCCATGCTGGGTCCCCTATTATTTGTCATTATGTAAGTGACATAGATGACTGAGGGGGTTTGGGTTAGTATGTTTGTGGATGACGCAAAGATTAGTTGTGTGGTGAACAGTTAGTTTGAGTATCTGGAGCTACAAGAAGATATACACGGGATGGTCAAATGGAAGATGGAATTGTGATGATACACTTTGGAAGGAGTAATTTGACAAGAAAGTATTCAATGAATGGCATGACACTAGGAAGTTCTGTGGAACAAAAGGACTTGGTGTATTTGTCCATAATCTCTGAAGGCAGAAGGGTGGTGATAAAGGCATGGGGGGCATTTGCCTTTATCAGTCGAGGCACTGATTACAAAAGGAGGGAGGTCATGTTGGAATTGTAGCGAACGTTGTTGAAACCACAGCTGGAGTACTGTGTGCAGTTCTAGTTGCCACATTACACAAGGATGTGATTGCACTGGAGGGGGAGCAGAAAAGATTCACCAGGATGCTGCCTGGGATGGAAAGGTTGGATAAGCTCGGGTTGTTTTTATTGGAGCAGAGAAGACTGGCGATCTGATTGGGGTATGGGCACAGTGGATAAGGAGCAACTCTTCCCTTATTTGAAGGATCAGTCGCAAGGGGACTCAGGTTCATGGTGAGAAGCAGGAAGTTTATGGGGATGTTTTGAAAAAATTTTTTATCCAGAGTGTGGTGATGGTTTGGAATATGCTGCCCAGGAGGGTGGTAGAGGTGAGTTGCCTCACATCCTATAAAAAGTACTTGGACGAGTACTTGCCATGTCATAATATTCAAGGCGATAGTCCAAGTGCTGGGAAATGGGATAAGGTTGAAGGTCGGGTGTTCCTCAAGTGTTGGTGCAGACTCGATGGGCCAACCCCATGTTGCTCTGCCTTGAGGATGCTATTTTTCAACTAAGACATGATTCCACTGAGCTGATGCATAGTTTTAATTGAAAGGTCGTATTGGAGTATTAGTCAGAATATGCAGTGGATGATCTCATCGATATACCTGCTTCATCCACCTTGCGGTGTGTGCAATGGTGATGCGTACAAAATGACAACTTCATTGATCATGATAAACGCCACAGAACTTCAAAACAACGTCACTTTAATTGTGAAGGCACGGGTATTAAAAATAAGCGAATAAGAATACAGAGGAGCCTCAATTTTCCGAATGAGATGGGTGGGCACTATATCGTTCGGATAATCGATTATTCAGTTAATTGTTCAATGCCTCCCCTCTGGGGCTCAGAGTTCTCTGTTACGTCCACTCCCCATTCAGGAGACTAGGCAGCAGCACACCATGCATGGGCTCTCCCCCCCCCAAAAACCCTGTCCAACCCCACCCTCCTTACTGCCCTCCCAACCCTGTCCAACCCACCCCCAGACCCCATCCAACCCCACCCTCCACATTACATCTAACACTGGCCCC
>NW_025215381.1:1005790-1076826 GCF_004010195.1 Chiloscyllium plagiosum
CTGGCCCCCAAACCCCATCCAGCCCCACCCCCCCAAACCCCATCCAACACTACATCAGCCCCCCCGCCCAGCTCCCTCTCCAGGGCAGCTGGACTGGACAACAACAAGACTGCTGCTGCTGCCTTTTTGGGGGATGAGTCTCCAAATAGCGCATGCACACACACACAACATTTTACTGCAACTTTTTGATAGGTTCCACCTTTGCCCTGTACAGGACAATGTTGGAGAGATTATCTGGAGAAGGGGGATTTAGGGTACACATCTGTGTAGAACTCCAGGGAAAGTGTGGGGGGAGAGAGAGAGGGCAGGAGGTCAGTCATTAGGAGATGGTGCCTGGGCTCTCATCAATGTCCGCATTTCAGTAAGCCGAGTTCGTTTTTAATCACTGTAAGCAAAAGACGCGATCACAGTTGGAAACACGTCTTTGATGTAATGTTTCTATCGGGACCTCGACATCTCCTTCAGATAATCCGATATTCGGATAATTGAGGTTCCTCTGTATGGGAATGCATCCACGTAATGAAGGAGCAGTGCTCTGAAAGCTAGTGCTTCCAAATAAACCCATTGGACGATAACTTGGTGTTGTGTGATTTTTGGATTTTCACATCCCAGTCTAAAACCGGCACTTCCAAATATTGTTTTTTCCGACTGAAATAAGGCAACTTTGAACTTGAGTTTAAACACGTCAGCCCCTAATGAGTTAAATGTATTTAGTAAAAACTGAAAATATTGGAGAAATCCAACAGATCTTGCAGCATCTGTGGCGAAAGGAACTGAGTTGACATTTTGTATCTACTATAATTCTTCCATAGTCTTCTCAGAGTTAAATGTCTTCTCTCTGGCCTTGGCAGCTTGCACCTCCATCTGAGAAAGAATGGTCCACACCGCACATATTCACATGTTCACCTATTTACCTGATATCCAACAGAAATTGCAATATCTCTTGGGCTTAAGAATGAAAAATTGTTTGTGGTTGAAACCCATTCGGTTTCTAAATCTGTCGAGGGAGTGTTTGATGGGGACACTCCCCCTTAATCATGTATTGCTTCTCTTTCAGTGTGAGAATGAAACGTCGGTCTTCATGGCCACTGTTGAGTTCATGGAGAATCATGGCAGAAACATCTTGTTGTCCAACAATGGCCACACTGCCACCCGAGTGGCCAGCTACAACCAAGGCGTGGTGGCATCTGCCCAGCCGTTACCCCGGCAACTGCTGTTTCAGGTAATTGAGGATGTGGGAAATTCAGCTGGATGCCAGTGAGACCAAAGAGCTATCCCTGCTTTGTCAGACCTGGATGATAATATTGTTCCTCCTGTTGTCATTTTGTAGAGTCTGGCAGGTATTTTGTGTTGCTTATTCTTTCAGGGAATGCACGTTTGCTAGCATTTATTGCCCATCCCTAATTTTCCTTGAACTGATTAGCTCTCCAGACCATTTCAGTGAATAGCTGAGTGTCAACCACATTGCTATGGGTGTAGAGACACATGTAGCCCAAAATTGGTAAGAACAGCAGATTTTCTTCCCAAAAGAGCATGCATGATAAGCTTTTATGACTAAGTGGTAGTTTAATGGGCAGCATTATTATTATAGAATCCCTGCAGTGTGGAAACAGGCCCTTTGGCCCAACAAGTCCACACCAACCCTCCGAAGAGTAACCCACCCTGGCCCATTCCTGTCACCTATTATCCTATATTTACCCCTGATTAACACACATAACCTATACATCCCTGAACACTGTGAGCAATTTAGCATGGCCAATTTACCAAACCTGCACATCTTTGCACTGTGGGAGGAAACCGGAGCATCCGGAAGAAACCCACACAGACACTGGGAGAATGTGCGACTTCCACACAGTCACCCGAGGCTGGAATCAAACCCTGGTTCCTGGTGCTGGGTGGCAGCAGTGCTAACCACTGAGCCATCGTGCTGCTCCAAATGACCAGCTTTCAATCCAGGTTTATAGATTGAATATAAATCGCACAAGTTTCTGTGGTCGGACTTGAATCAGTGTTCTGAGACTGTTGAATAAAAATAAAGCTCTGACTAGAAAGGTTTATACCTGGTCTCTGTCTGAATACCCTTTAACCTCTAATGTTTAACACTTCCTGCTCAAATGTATAACCAATCTCCTGTAAAGCTGATGTGCTTAGGTTAGTTTCTTCTGTTCTGATGAGCTTTTGGTCATAGCAAAATGCCCTGAATGGATTTTAAGATTGTTCTCGTCTATTCTGGATTCTCCTACTCGGAGAACACTGAGGCATGTGGAAAACCATTAATGAATCATTTTTTATGTATTTCTCCTCAGATTCAGATTGATCGTTTAAATTCACAGTGGACATCTTCACTCTCACTGGGTGTGATTGGAAACTCTCCCGAACGGTTTAATTTCCCAGGCACTGCTTCGTCGATCAAGCGCTCCGCATGGCTGATCCAGCGAGATTCTGTTTTTCACAATTCATTAAAAGTGAGAATCCAGAACTGTGTTCTTCTTATGGAGCCTTCCCTCGGCCAACTCACTTCAAGGGCTCTTTGTTAAACTTCATCTCACCAGCCCCGGAAGTGGCTCAGCATGAGTATTCAGTCATCCCTATTATTGCCAGGTCTGAGAAGCTGGAGACAGAAATAGATGTGACATTTAACAGCAGTTTTTATTGTTTTTAAATAACCCTCTTGCAACAACATACTCAGAGGTGTGTGTTTAGACAGATGTGCAAAGAACACACCTGGAATTGAGAGTGAAGGAAGTTTAAATTCTGAACAACAATCTGCTTTTCTTTAAAATAAAAAAGCAAATATTTTGTAATTGTTGCCATGTTATATCATTATCTTAATGTCCCACCCAGTCCATTTTCGCTTGCTAACCCCCCTTCCCAGTCACTCCCAAAAATCACCCTGGGGACGCCCTTGCCTTCAATCCCCCACCTGCGTTCATCCCCAGGACACCTCACCCTTGTTTGCCTCCAACCCCCCACAGTCCACACCAACCAGTTCCTTCATCCACATTCTCCACTCTGCCCAGGTTCCCTTGCTTCTCCATCTCCCCTCACCCACAACCTCCATCTAGACCCACGTTCTCCTCAGATTCCTCGCCAGACCCATCCTAGTACCCTCGATCTGATCCCCATCATTCCCGGCACCTTAACCCTATCCCCAATCTCAGTCTTATCCCCTTGATTCCTGTCCACCTTGTTGAAGGAATTAACTCACCCAGGAGTGTGTCTCACTAATTAAAAGGCAGAATCTGCAAGGGAATAGCTTAGACTGATTCTCAGTGTTTTTATGTTTGCTTAATTCACACGAGACATTGCAGTCATATTTAAAAACAACTTCAATGCACATATGTTTCCTTACGTTAGGCAGGAAACTCCTTTTGATTTTTAGATGTTTCGCAAACTGGCTGCCATGCAAGATAAACGTGGTACCCAAGGGAGTGCATCACCTGCCTCCACATAGATCGTGCATCGTTCTTCCTGAACTGAAAGGTAGAACAAGAGGGAATTGAATTGTCAGTGTGCTATTTTGCCAGCACATTCCTCTTCAAGCCATACAGACACAATTCACTTTAAAATAGCTATGCAGGTTAATGTTGCCAATTAAAATAAAAACTTGTTACTGGAGGCATGGACCTCAAGAACCAGAGAGATTAGATGGAACCAAGCTCGGTGCAAACAGAAGTTTTTATTTTTATTACTTGACATGATGTGTAAGTTGCTGGCTGGACCAGCATTTATTGTTTGTTCTCATTTGCCCTGGAGAAGGTGATGGTGAGCTGTATTTTTGAACAACTGTAACCCATATGATGCAGGGGCTCCCACCATGCTATTAAGAAAGGAGTTCCAGGTTTTTTTGACCAGCAGTGGTGAGGAAACAGTGATATATTTTCAAGTCAGGATTGTGTATGGTCCACAGGAGAAGGTGCAGGTGCTGGTGTTTCCATGTGTGTGGTGCTCTTGAGCTTCGATATGGTAGAGGTCATGGTGGTTGGAAGATGCTATTTAGGGAGCCTTGACAAAGCTGGTGCAGTGCGTCTTGTTGACGGTACACACAGAGTATCAGTGGTGGAGGGGATTACTGTTGAAAGTGGTGGTGGGGTGCTGTTCATTTCTATGCAGCAAGTTGTTGGGATTTGGAATGTGCTAAGTGAATGGGCAGCACTAGCAGGTACAGTGTTGACCAATTGTCAGTGTGTCATTTGAGAACTGAGGGAGACACTGTTTTGTGCAGATCGGTGATGCCAGTCAACTATTGGCCAGTATAATACATTAAATGAAGAGCATCAGAATGTACATTTTTATTTCTCTTCTGGTCTGTTTCTTTCGTCAGATTTGTGACAATTATGGTCCCAACTTGGATACGTGCCCAGAGGGAACCATTCTTGGACTCCTGGTAGATAATGCACACAGTATGCACCTGTTTGTTAATGGAATGGACCAAGGTGTAGCTGCTCAAGACATTCCCAATCCGTGTTTTGTTGTGATTGACCTGTATGGCCAGTGCGAACAGGTGAGTGGCTCCTCAGGGGACAGTATTGGGGGTTGCATAGAGCGTTGAATCCATTTAAATGTGCTATACTTGATCTCAATAGATCAGCCTGATCCTGACAGCTCCCAATACATAAATATCAATGGACATTTAAATCCTGTTACATACAATCTCAACAAGTGAACACCAATCCAAATCCATTTAATTCAATTGTAAATGCCCAGTTTAGGTTCCGCCGGGGCACTCATTTTCTGGTCTCTGAAATAGGCTTGTTTCAAATACAACAAAAGAACTGAATTGCAGAGGTGAAATGTGAGTGACTGCCCTTGACATCAAGGCTGCGTTTGACAGAGTGTGGCATCCAGGAGCCCTAGCAAACCTGGAGTCAGTGGGAATCAGAGAGAAATTACCTCACACCAAGGATAATGATGGTGTTGACGGAGATTAATCATCAGAGTTCCAAGTCACCTCTGCAGGAGTTTTTCAAAGTAGTATCCTAGGCCAGCTGTCTTCAGTTGTTTCATAAATGACCTTCCCTCCATCATAAACTTAGAAGTAGAGATGTTTGCTGATGAAAAACTGCATGAATCCGTGTAAGATTATACAAATCCCTTTTTTAGATTGGAATCAGTCTGAACATTGGGGCACAGACAACTTCACACAGGGCATCTCACACCTTAAATGCATTATCTGCGCCAACATGGCTCCTATTGTTAAAGTTCACTTGAGAATGTAACTTTAAGAAAGTTCTGGAATTTACACATGAAAGAACTGAAACCAACTTGCCCATTCTAACGGATGAAAAAGACCTGGCTTGTTTGTTAAGACTCTCAATATATAATTTCAGTTACATCACTCTGTAAACTTTTGCTATAAATTCTGTGTCCTACGATCTTATACTCCACAACCACCTGATGAAGGAGCAGCGCTCCGAAAGCTAGAGCTTCCAATTAAACCTGTTGGACTATTACTTGGTGTTGTGTGATTTTTAACTTTGTACACCCCAGTTCAACATCGGTTCCTCCAAATCATGATTGCACAGTGTTCAGCACCATTCACAACTCCTCAGATACTGAAACAGTCCATGTTCAAATGCAGCAGGACCTGGACAATATACAGGCTTGGGCTGAAAAGTGGCAAGTGACATTCATGCTATACAAATGTCAGGAAATGCTCATCTCCAAGGAGAGACAGCCCATGATATACATAGAATCATAAGGAGCCCTTTGGCCCATTGCATCTGTACCAAGAAAAAAACTACTGCATATCTACACTGTACAGTCTTTCCAGAACTTAGCCCATAGTCTTGAATATTGTGTAATTTTAAGTGCTCATCCAAGTACATTTTAAAGCTTGTGAGGTTTCCTGCCTCAACTATCCTCCCAGGCAGTGCATTCCAGCTTCCCACCACCCTCAAATCTACTCTAAACCTCCTGCACTTCACCTTCATGTTATGTCTCCTTGATATTTGACCCCTTCACTCAGGGAACATGCCACTCATAATCTTATACATGTAAATCAAGCCCCCTCTCCACAAGTCACTGTGGATCCCATGTGGTCTTACCACCTTTATCCCTCTCCCATGTAGGACCTTGTCAAAGGCTTTGCTGAAATCCAAATGACCTACGTTGGCCTCGTCTACACACCTGGTTACCTCTCAAATTTCAATTAAGTTTGTCAGGCATGGCCTCCCTCTGACCAAGCCATGGTCTCTCTTATCAAACCTTGTCTCTCCAAGTAGAGATTAATTCTCTCCTTCAGCATTTTCTCGAATAGTTTCCCTACCACTGATGTGAGACTCACTGGTTCAGCTCGACCAGCCTCCTTAAAAGGTGGAACTGCATTCGTTGTCCTCCAGGTTGCTGGCATCTCTTCTGTGACCAAGAGAAGTTAAAAACTTGGGTCACAAGCAGCATGGTGGCTCAGTGGTTAGCACAGCTGCCTCACAGTGCCAAAGGTTGTCTCACATGCAACTCTTCAGGAGGAAAAAACATCAAGAGAAAACAGAGAGAGGGAAAGAGAGTATTTGGGAGAGGTGTACCGCAGCCTCCAAACCCAGCAACTGCTATTGAAAAACTAAAACTAAACATCCTGGCTCTGGGAGAGCTTGACCCCAAACTTTCAGGCTGCTTCTATTGTACCAACCTTTACAAAGCATCCCAAGACGCCTCAAGCTGTTTATTGGATTCAGATAGACAGCTTTTCATCTTTGTTTTGCACCTCTCTTCAAAACAAAAAGGACAAAATACACTTAAAGCCATAATATTGCTACACCCCAGCCCCCAGTTCTTCTGAAGCACAGAATCTTCCAGTCCTTAAGGCAAAAGCAAATCCTTGGAAGCTTTGCTTGACTGTTTCTTGTAAACAGTAGGTAACCCACATCACGCATTAAGCTGTTGATCTCATTTCCAAGAAATCCCTTGGCAAAAACTCTTCATTGCAAAGGATGCCCAGATAGTTAAGAAAAATCTTCCGGATAGCTCTTAAAGATAGATATGTATTCCCAACAAAGCAGGAAAGGTTTCTGTCCATGTGCCAATCAATTCCTTTCAATCCGTTTGCACCTTGGCCTTCTATATTCCGGTCATTATAAACTTAGTTTACATAACTTTTTCTTGTGATCTTGCATTCTTTGACATGGTAACATTCCAGTGAACATCTGCATACCTTTCAAGATTATTTGGTCGTATGTCAGATATGGTGTTCAGAGTTGCTTTAATGTGTTGCCTGAATAGCGCTTTCTACAATTATTGTGAAACATCCTCCTTTTCATAATCAAGACCTCTCATTGTAAAAGTTAAAATTCCACTTTAATTATATTTGTGGACCTGGCTCTCTCATTTTAATGATCAGGGCACGCTTTAACCCCTTTGGAGCACAGCACCCCCTGAACTGAGTACAATTCTGAAGAGTATTTGTAGTGGAGGGACCTAATGTATGAGGAACCAAGGTTCAAATGTGTGAATCATTTAAGGTGCTGGCTAGGTTAGGAAGAAGTGAGTTGATAAAACGTGGAGCTGGAAAGGCACAGCAGCGTCGGAGGAGCAGGACGTCGACGTTTCGGGTTAGGACCCTTCATCAGGACACCAGAGTCCCAACCTGAAACATCAACTGTCCTGCTGTCCAATGCTGCACGATCTGCTGTGCCTTTCCTTCCAGCTCCACATTTTATCCACTTTGACTTCCAGTGTCTACAGTCTTTTCTATCTCCAAGTCGCTGAGAAACAAGTGAATTGGGTTAACTGGCAAAGGCAGGGTTGTGAAAATGGCTTAGTGGCTGTTGCTGAAATGTGCAGGCTGAATAGCCTCCTCCTGTACTGTTTTACATTTTTATGAAAACAAACCGTCTCGCACATCTGTAGAGAAGCTCCACCTATTGTAGTTTTGCACATTCAATTAATCTGCCAATGTCGCTTTGTAGGTTTCTCCCCTCCCCACCTCGATCACTAATTACCACCAATCTTTGTGTCATTAACAAGCTTAAAAGTTTGATCTTTATTATGTTATCAGGGTTGTTAGTAAATATATCGAGTAGTTGAGGCCCCCAACACAAATCCTCATGGGATCCCACTAATCACCAGCTTCCAGTTCAAGTGTCTACCTGTTGTCCCTACTCTCTAATCAATAACCTAACCTGTTTGCTTTGATTTTAGCTCAGTCTTTCATTTGAGCCACATAAGAATGCTTGTGGAATTCTATCAAAGTCACCTCCTGAAAAATGTTGGTTTGGATCATTAGATAAAAACGCACCTTCACCACTGGCCGGGCCAGCATTTGTTGACTACAACTAGTTACCCAGAGAGGAGTTAAGTGTCAACTGGCTGTGGGTCTGGAGTTACATGTAGACCAGACCAGATAAGGATGGCACTTTACCTCCCTAAAGGACATTACTGATCCAGATGGTTTTTTCCTGACTGTCGGCAATGGTTTTTCATGGTCATCATTCGTTACAGATATTTTTTATTGAATTAAAATTCCACCATCAAGGATTCTAACCCATACCTAAAACATTACCAGGGTCCTTGGATTAAAAGTCTGGTCATAATACCACTAGCCACCATCTCCCCTTACTTTTGCAATTTCTTCACTTACTTCCTTTTACACTGTCTGCGAATTAACTTCATTTGATAGGCTGAATGGCCTCTAACTGAGCTGTGCTTATTTTCTGATTCAACTTGTGGTTTGATTGGTATTTTTGACAGTGGGTCTGAACAGCAGTTCCACTGGCCTTCCCAGTCTGGATACCTCAAGATTAATGCATCTTCATGTCTGACAGGTTACCATAGTGACCAATGACATCATGACTATAGGAGGTGATAGTGGCCATTTACGCTGCCAAGGCGATGTGGAAAAAGCTGATGTGGTTGATGGTAAGTGAATGCAGTCCAAACATACTTAGTTTCAGGTGATCTTCCAGTGTGGGTGGCAAGAGAGGAAACTTTCAGCATCATGAGCCTTCCATTTAAGCCTAAACTGGCTGTGCAAGCAGTTATTTTTCCACTAGTTATCACTGCGAGCAATAGTGAAGGTTTATAATATATTATCATTTGGGAATTTGGATTAAAAACTGAGGTAAATGGATTTTCAGTTCTGTGGAATTGATTTTTTTTTCAAAGCCATTTCTCAACAGAGAGTATTTTGGGTGGCACAGTGGCTCAGTGGTTAGCATTTCTGCCTCACAGTACCCGGAACGGGGCTCAATTCCACCCTCAGTCTGTATGGAGTTTGCACGTTCTCCCTACATCTGTTCTTTGTGGGTTCCTCCCACAATCCAAAGATGTGCAGGTTAGGTAGATTACCATGCTAAATTGTCCATAATGACCAGGGATGTGCAGGCTCGTTGGTTTAGAGATATAGTGGGTCTGGGTGGGCTGCTCTTCAGAGGATCAGTGTAGACTCTGGGCGGGAATGGCCTGCTTTCACACTGTAGGGATTCTGTTTTAAAGAAAATTTTTTCAAAAGTTGTGTTAAATGAGTTTAAATACCATTTTTAAGCAAGCATTTCATTTCAGCTAAATGATAAACAACCTGGGGAGTTAACTGAGGAAGTGTTTATAAAGCTGGACCTTTTTGACATGGAGAAAGAAGGGTCAGTGGCTGCAATGAGGTTTCAGTGAAGGAGAACAGTTTCATGCCAGCAGAAGGGCAGTTGAGCTTGTTGCATTTTCAAGCTTTAAGAGCTGGCAAAAAGTCTTAAAACTGTTTTAGCACTCAGTCAGGGAAAGTCAATAAAGAGGCCAGTGTCCATGTACCTCAGGGAGAGACAGTAATGGAGAGGATTGCATCTGGTGAATGTACAGAGTTACTGAAGCGAAAGATTTGCAAATTTGTCAGTTAAGTAAGAAACTAATTAGTTAAGATAGGAGTGAATACTTCACTGGGGTTGAGTGCCTGTAAAGGATATCACAGAGAAAGGAGTTAAATTTATCTTTGGGCTGAGTCATAATATCTTTCTAAATTGACTTCAATAGTTTTGCTTTTTTTTCTGTTGTGTGATAAGCTTCTGTTATTTTGCTGACTTAAAGACATTGTCACCCTTGTGTTAATATGTTCAGTGACTCACCACCATGGTAGCCAAACTGCAAAAGTAAAACTTCTGATCTATCAAGTCAGGATTCACTCTAAGATCGGACTTCTTGAGAATTGTCATCAGCTTGGTTCATAAGACCAGACCAGAAGAGGAAAGACTTGCAGTTGTGTAGCACCTTTTCTCAGCCTCAGGACACCCCATTCTAACCAGCAGACAGGGAGCAGGCAGGCAGTTCTGTAGCTGAAGGCATGACCCAAGGATGGTGTGGTGCCTCTCTGGTTCCAGGGTCAGGGATAACACTGAAAGGCTGCAGGGCATCCTGAAAGGGGAGGGTGGCGAGTTACATGTTGGTACCAATCATTTTGGCAAAGTGAGTAACGAGGTCTTGCATCAAGCATTCTGGGAGCTAGATGGTAGATTAAAAAGCAGGACTTCAATGGTTGTATTCTCTGGATTACTCCCAGTGCCACGTGCTAGCGAGTATGGAAATAGGAAAATAGGACAGATGAATGTGTGGCTCGAATTGGTGCAGGACGGAGAGCTTTAGATTCCTGGATTATTAGGACCATTTTTTGGGGGAAGGTGGGACATATCCAATTGGAACGATCTGCACCTGAACCACACTAGGACCAATACCATTGCAGGTAGGTTTGCTGATGCGGTTGGGGAGGACACATCATGCTACAGTAAAAGGAAGCAAGTCAGAGTCAGTTCAGCTGTACGGAGTGTCAAGAGAGTAAGACTAGAACATAGAACAGTACAGCACAGTTCAGGCCCTCTATGTTGTGCCAACCTTTTATCCTACTCTAAGGTCAAACTGATGTCCATACCCTTCATTTTACTATCATCCATCTGCCTATCCAAGAGTCGCTTAAATGTCCCTAATGCCTCTGACTCTACTCCCACTGCTGGCAGTGCATTCCACACACCTACTACTCTCTGTGTAAAAGACCTGCCTCTGACATCTCCCCTGAAGCTTTCTCCAGTCATCTTAAAATTATGCCCCATTATGATAGCCATTTCAGCCCTGGGAAAAAATCTCTGGCTATCCACTCTATGCCTCTGATCATATTGTACACCTTTATCAAGTCACATCTTATCCTTTTTCATTCCAATGAGAAAAGCCTTTCTTCATAAGACCTGCCCTCCAGTCCAGGCAGCATCCTGATAAGTGTCCTCTGCACCCTCTCTAAAGCTTCCACATCCTTCCTATACTGAGGCAACCAGAACTGAACACACTATTCCAAGTGTGCTCTGACCAGGGCTTTATAGAGCTGCAGCATAACCTTGCAGCTCTTAAACTCAATCCTCTGTTAATGAAAGCCAACACGCCATGCGCCTTCTTTAAAAAAGTCGAGAGTGTGTTGCTGGAAAAGCACAGCAGGTCAGGCAGCATCCGAGGAGCAGGAGAATCGACGTTTCAGGCCGGAGCCCTTCATGAGGAATGCTTGGGTGGCAAATTTGAGGGATCTGTGAACGTTGGCCCCAAGATCCCTCTGTTCCTCCACACTGCCAAGAATCCTGCCTTTAACCCTGTTATCTGCATTCAAATTCAACCTTTCAAAATGAATCACTTCACACCTTTCCAGGTTGAACTCCATCTGCCACTTCTCAGCCCAGCTCTGCATCCTGTCAATGACCTGTTGCAACCTACATCAGCCCTCCACACTATCTCCAGCTCCACCAACTTTCACATCATCCGCAAAGCTGCTAACCCATCCTTCCACTTCCTCATCCAAGACTAGGTGGTCCTTAACACTGTGTGTAATAGATAAGATTGCCGAGTTAAAAGTGTGGATTGACATCTGGGAGTGTGATGTTGTCATCACAGAAAAATGGTCAAGGGAAGGGCTGGACTGGCACCTTAACATTCCAGGCTCGAGGATCTTGAGACAAGGCAGAAAAGAGTGTAAAAAGGATGGTGGTGTCAATTACTGCAATAAAGAGAGATGATATCCTGTAAGGGTCCTCAAAGGAGGCTTTGTGGGTAGAAGAGGCAGACACTTTACTGGGAATTTATTGTAGTCCCGCCAAAGAGTTGGTGGGAAGTAGAAGAGCAAATATATAGACCGTCCACAGAGGTGTGTAAGAGTAATAATTGAGTAACTATGCTAGGGGATTTCAACTTTCCAAACGTAAATTGGGATAGTCATAGTGTTAAGCATATAGATGGGGCAGGATTCTTGAAATGTATCCAGAGGAGTTTTCAATAAGGGACACCACAGTGTTGGCCTGCAAAAGGTGGCTTTGGATTGGTGGGGGAAGGCAGATTTTTATTAAAATAAAGCAGGATCTAGTCAAAGTTGACTGGGAACAGATCCTTGTGGGTAAGACTACAGCGGAGCAGTGGCAGGGCATTGAGAAAGCAGCAGCAGTTAGTTCGGGTGTCCAGGTCAATTCCGGACTGGATGAGGAAGAAGCGGAAGGCCTTTAGCAAGTCGAGAGGGAGCAGTTCAGCTGCAGCCTGAGAGGAAATGCTAGAGGGAAAGCAATTAGAAGAGACAAAAGGGATATGAGAAAGGACTTGCGAACAGAATGAAGGAGACTCCTAAGATGTTTTCTCAATATATTAAAGAGAAGAGATTAACCAGGGAAAGCGTTGGGCTTATTAGGGACCAAGGGGGCAACCAGTGTGTGAAGCAGCAGGATATTGGAAGAGTGTTAAATGAATACTTCTCTTTGGTCTACACTCTGGAACGGAGAATGTAGGTATGGAATTCAGGAAAAGAGACTGTGAGGAACTTGCACAGTTTGACACAGGAAATGAGGATGTATTGGAGGCTCTGCCAGGCTTAATAATGGAAAAATCCCTTGGCTCAGATGAATTGCATCCCAGACTGCTATGAGAGGTGAAGCAGGAAAGTGCAAAGGCTCTGACACAAAGTTTTAATTCCTCTCTGGCCATGGGGGACATGCCAGAGGACTGAAGGACAGCTAATGTGGCTCCATTTTGTAAGGAGGATGGCAGAGATGAGCCAGGAAATTACAGACTGGTGAGTCTCACATCCCTGATAGGGAAACTTAATAGATAAGGTTAATAGCCACTTGGAAGGGCATGGATTAAGTAGAGATAGTCAGCACAGCTTTGTCAGAGGGTGGTCACTTGATTTGATTTGTGATTGTCACATGTACCTAAGTACAGTGAAAAGTTTTGTTTTGCGTGCTATACAGGCAAATCATAACAAACAAAGATCAGAGCAAGGGATACAAAGTTATAGCTGCAAAGAAGGTGCACAAAAAGCAAGATCGACATTCGATTTGAAATTTGAGATGTCCATTCAGAAGTCCAATAACAGCGGGGGAGAGGCTGTTCTTAAACCAGTTGGTATGTGTGTTTAAGGTTGCATCTTTTGCCTGATGGGAGAGGTTGGAAGAGATTATAACCCCCAGGTGGGTCTTTGATGTTGGCTGCCTTTCTGTGGCATCGAGAAATGCAGATAGATGGAAGGTTGGCTTGTGTGATAGTTTGGATGGTGTTCACATTCTGTAGTTTCTTATGGTCCTGGGCAAAGCAGTTGCTGTACCAAGCTGTGATGCATCCAGATAGAATACTTTCTGTGCTGCATCTGTAAAGGTTGGTGAGGATCTTTATGGCCTTGCCAAATTTCCAAAGTCTCTTGAGGAAGAAGAGGGTTGTTGTGCTTTCTTTACCATCGCATCACCGTAACTTGAAAGGGCACGGGTTAATTAGGCTTTGTCGGAGAGAAGTCTTGCCTAATAAGTTTGTTAGAATTTTTCAAAAATGTGATGCAGGTATGTTGATGTAGTTTTTGACAAGATACCATGTGGGGAACTGATAGAGAAGTTGAAAGCACATAGAATTCAGGGAAACCTGGCAAGGTAGATCTGAAACTGGCTCAGTAATATAACACAAAGGATAGTGGTAGAAGGCTGTTTGAGTGACTGGAGGCTGGTGTCCAGTGGTGTACCACAAGGATCAATACTGACACCCTTATTATTTGTTATATACAGAAATGATGTAGGTGAAAATATGGGAGGAATGTTAAGCAAGTTTGGAGACGACACCAAGGTAGGGTGGTTAATTGTGAGGAAGATAGTTGTAGGTTGCAGGAAGACATAGATGGGTTGGTCAGATGGACAAAGCAGTGGCAGGTGACATTTAACCCTCAAGTGCAAGATGATGCATTTTGGAAGAAACAACAAGATGAGAGATTATTTAATGGTAGGACTCTGGGTCGCTTGGAGGAACAGAGGGATCTTGGGTAATTATTCACAGATCCCTGAAGTCAGCAGAGCATGTGAGTAGGATAGTTAAGAAGACAAATGGGACATTTGCTTTCATCAGTTGTGGGACAGAGTATAAGAGCAAGGAGGTAATGTTGGAGTTGTGCAGAGTGTTGATTCGGCCATAGTTGGAGTACTGTGTACAATTTTGGGCACCTCACAACAGAAAGAATATGATAATACTAGAAAGGGAACAGAGAAGCTTCACCAGGATGTTACCTAAGTTGGAGAAATGGAGCCATAAGGAAGACTGGATAGGCTTGGATTGTTTTCTTTTGAACAGCGAAGACTGAAGGGGAACAGGATTAAGGTGTACAAGATTGTGAGGGGTATGGACAGGATGAATAGAGAGCAGCCGTTCCCTTGGTTAAGGGGTGAATCACAAGGGGATGTAGTTCTAGGGTAAAGGTCAGGAGATTCAGAGGGGATTTGAGGAAATTTGTTCACTCAAAGAATGGTGAGAATCTGGAATGCACTGCCTGAGAAGATAGTGGCTAGAAACCTTACATCCTGTAAAACATATTTGAACGAGCACTTGAAAGGAAACTGGGTAAGTGCAGGAAATTAGGATTAGCGCACCTTTAGTGGTAGCTACGTTGGTTCAAACTCAATGGACCTTTTCTGTGCTTCATGAGTTTATGACTCTGGCTTTCTGGTGGGGTAGGACTCTCCACTCAATCCTGTCTCCTCCAGGTATCATCATAAAATCATAGAATCCTAACAGTGTGGAAGCAGGCCATCTTGTCCACATCGCCAGTCCGAAGAGCATTCCACCCATACCCCCAATTACCCTTTCCCTGTAACCCCGCATTTCCCATGGCTAGTCAACCTAACCTACACATCCTTGGACACTATGGGCAATTTAGCATGGACAGTCCACCTATCATGCATGTCTTTGGACTGTGGGAGGAAACCAGAACACCCTGAGGAACCTCAAGCAGACACTGGGGAAAATATGTGAATTCCACACAGTCGCCCAAGGATGGAATTGAACCCAGGTCCCTGGCGCTATGAGGCAACAGTGCTAATGACTGAGTCACCGTGGCATCTGCAGGTATCCAATAGGTAATTTTATTCTTTCCCATTAACCCTCTGTTGTTCTTTCCTCAGGTATTAAGGAGAATTTGTGCTGGACACCACCGCCTGAAGTGAATCCCATGAAAACATGTGAATATCAAGCACTTTGTGCAAGGTTCAAGGAACTCCTTCCATTGCCAGGTGAAGAGAGAGATTTTCATACTTTGGGACCGATTTGAACAACAAACATACTTGGGGACAGAGGTGCTGGTCATCTGCACCAGGGTATCAGCAGCAGCCAAAACCTCAAGTTTCAACAATGGGCAGATTATTGAAACATGGTTAGACTGAGAGCATGACAGCTTCTGGCTGCAAAAGTGTCATTATTGTATGGAACTGTTATTAAGCAATGAGATTGGGTTGGAGACGTTGGATTTGTTTTCCTCCGGGTGGAGGAGATTGTGAGGAGATTTCATCAAAGTGTATGCAATGATGACAAGATTGAATGAGACAGACAAGGAAAGGCTTCTGTCAGTTAATGGTGCACGGACTAGGGAACACAGATTTAAGATTTTTAGGTGACAGAGACAGGGGTGGAAGCAGTGAAGATGCACAATTTCAAGAGGAGATCAGACACATGAATGAAGGAAATAAATCAGCAGGCGCTATAGGAAAAGTATGGTGGGAGTGGGACCAAGTGAACAGTTCAACAGAGAACTGCAAGATTAGTCACGTCGGGATTGCACAAGCACACTCCATGTCAGCAGCATTTGTGGTAAGCTAGCAGAGTTAACGTTTCAGGTATAGTGATCCTTCTTCAGAACTGAGTGTAGCTAGGAAAAGGTTGGTGTACAGGCTGCAGGTGGGATTGGGGGAGGAGTAAGCAATAGCTGGAGATGGAGCCCCAAGAGAATATTAAATGGGCAGACAAAAGAATGGGTAAAGCCGAATCAATAGCTGCTAAAGGGGACTACTACTGGCTGACCATGAGTTGTTTGTGGTAGCAGCCAATGTGATGACAAGGCCTGGTGTGTGGGAGCTGGGGTAGGAGCGTGGGTGAAGGTGCTCAGGACCTAAAAATGATTGAATTCAATGTTGCCACCTGAAGGCTACATGGTCCCAAAGTGGAAAATGAGATGCTGGAGCACCACAGCAAGCCTGAGACAGTGGTGTTGGTCAGTGAACATCATGGTGTGTTAAAGTGGCAAGTAACAGAAGCTCAAGATCAATTTTGCAGACAGAACATAAGTGTTCTTTAAAACAGTCACCCAGTCTGTGTTTGAAGTGTCCCATCACTGATATAGGAATGGTGGCATCCAAGTTATGCACAAGCAGACCACGCAAACATCAAATTGGGGCAGCTGTAAAGAGTGTGAAGGAACATAATGGCCTGAACGTAGGTGTAAACCGATCTCTGAAGGACGTGTAGAGGGTGTGGTTAGCAGAGCTCTCTGACTAGAGGTATTGAGTAGAAAAGTAGGGAAGTTATTTTGAATTTTTGCTGAGCCTTATTAGGCACCAACTGGAGTATTGTGTCCACTTCTGGTACCCACACTAATTGGAAAGGATGTCAAGATCAGAGAGAGGGTGCAGAGGAAATTTCCTGAACTATTCCAGAGATGAGGAAGGTTTTAGCAATGAGATTGGGTTGTAGAAAGTGGCCTTGTTCTCCCTGGAGCAAAGGAGATTGAGGAGAGCTTTGATTTCGATATCATATTCATATTCATATTCTTTATTCATATATAAGGAGCAAGAGGGTAATTAAGGAAAGGGTTGGCCACTCTGGGACAAAGGAGGAAAGATATGTGCGGAGTCAGAGAAACTGGGTGAGATTCTTAAGTACTTTGCATCGCTATTCACCAAGGAGAGAGACGTGGCGGATGTTGAGATTAGGGATAAATCTTTGATTTCTCTAGGTAAAGTCAGTATAAGGAGGGAGGAAGAGTTGGGTATTCTAAGGTGGACAAGTCCCCAGGTCCAAATGGGATCTATCCCAGGTTACTGAGTGATTCGAGAGAGGAAATAGCTGGGGCTTTAACAGATATATTTGCAGCATCCTTGAACATGAGGGAGGCCCCAGAGGACTGGAGAATTGTTAATATTGCCCCCTTGTTTAAGAAGGGTAGCAGGGATAATCCAGGTAATCACAGACCTGTGAGCCTGCCGTCAGTGATAGGGAACCTGCTCGAAAAGATACTAAGGAATGGGATATATACCCATTTGGAAGAAAAAGGGCTTATCAGTGATAGGCAGCATGGTTTTATGCAGGGAAGGTCTTGTCTTACAAACCTAATAGAAGTTTTTGAAGTGGTGACAGTGATTGATGAGGGAAGGGATGTAGATGTCATATACATGGACTTTAGAAAGATGCTTGATAAGGTTCCCTGTGGTAGGCTGATGGAGAAGATGAAGTCACATGGGGTCCAGGGTGTTCTGGCTAGATGGATAGAGAACTGACTGGGAAACAGGAGACCAGAGTAGTACTGGAAGGGAGTTTCTCAAAATGGAGACCTGTGCCCAGCGGTGTTCCACAGGGATCCACGCTGGGACCACTGCTGTTTGTGATATACATAAATGATTTGGAGGAAGGTGTAGGTTGCCTCATTAGCAAGTTTGCAGATGACACTAAGATTGGTGGAGTAGCAGATAGTAAAGGGAATGTCAGAGAATATAGCAGAATATAGATAAATTGGAGAGTTGGGCCGAGAAATGGCAGATGGAGTTCAACCTGGACAAATGCGAGGTGATGCAATTTGGAAGATCCAATTCAAGAGCAAACTATACTGTAAATGGAAAGGTCCTGGGGCAAATTGATGTGCAGAGAGATCTGGGTTTCAGGTCCATTGTTCCCTGCAGATGGCAACGCAGGTCAGTAGAGTGTTCAAAAAGACATATGACTTGCATTCCTTCATTGGACAGGGTATTGAGTACAATGGTTGGCAGGTCATATTGCCACTTTTGGAATACTGTGTACAGTTCTGGTCGCCACATTACCAAAAGAATGTGGATGCTTTGGAGAGGGTGCAGAGGAGGTTCACCAGGGTGTTGCCTGGTATGGAGGGCACTAGCTATGAGGAGAAGTTGAATAGATTAGGATTATGTTCATTGGAAAGAAGGAAGTTGAGGGGGGACCTCATTGAGGTCTACAAAATCATGAGAGATATTGACAGGTGGATAGCAAGAAACTTTTTCCCAGAGTGGAGGACTCCATTACTAGGGGTCACGAGTTCAAGGTGAGAGGAAAGTTTAGGGGAGATATGTGTGGAAAGTTCTTTATGCAGGGTGGTGGGTTCCTGGAACGCATTGCTAGCAGAGGTGGTAGGGGCGGGCATGATAGCATCATTTAAGATGTATCTAGGCAGACCCTTAGAAAATAGGCAGCAGGTTTAAATAGAGGATCTGGATCGGCAGAGGGCCAAAGGGCCTGTTCCTGTGCTGTAATGTTCTTTGTTCTTTGTAATGGGTGAACAGATCTAGATAAGACAGACAAAGAAAACTGTTTCCCTTTTGTTGATGGTGCCAGGACAAGGGGACACAGATACTGGATGGGAGAAAGGTGAAACATTTTCAAAGTCACTGTCCACTTGAGGCAATGAATGATTTCAAAAGAGGGAGATTACCGTCTATGGGCATCAGGGAAAGAGCAGGGAAGTGGGACTGACTGGATTGCTGTATATAGATGCAGTATGATCTTAATGGTTGAATGGCTTCCTCTTGCGCTGTTATGAACAGATATTTTCTCATAGTGGTGTTGATTGCAGGGCTTGGCCAGTGCTTCTAACCAACGTGTAACCTCCACAACCTTCTGGGACTTGGGTGGAGGTTTCACATTTCTACTGTCCTTTGATGTCTTTGCAGATTTCTCACCTAAATAGCTAAGTGCTAATTTTAGTGCCCAGTTGTTACAGATTTCCAACCAAGGTAGTAAATTTTCTCTTACCTACACTATCAGATTCCTTTCTTGCCTTAACGTCACTAATGAGAATAAACCTTCACCCCTGCCCCCACCCAACAAACCTCCAAAACTCATGGGAATATAACTCGTATTTTGTGTGACCTGTCCTCAGAATTCAACCTTTTAAACATTGCATTGTAAAGCAGATTGATAAGAACAATATAATGACATTGTTATTACATTCCTTCTAAGTGGTAATGCCCAGAACTGAACCCAGTTCCTCCTAAAGCTCTGTTCAATAATTACACCTTAAAGGACTTTATTCTTGAAACCCATAAAATCATTAGGCAATGCAGAATTATTAATGAATTTATTCTGTAAGGTGCACATGAAATATTCTTTTGTGAAGTGTGTGCAATTCTGGAATCCACATTATAAGAGGGAGGTGATGGTACTGGAACAGGTACAGAGAAGATTTACCAGAATGTTGCCTTGGTTGGAGAGTTTCAGTTGTGAAGAGATTTTTGGCAGCCTGGGTTATTTTCGTTAGAGCAGAGGAGGTTGACAGGGGACATAAATGAAATGTATAAAATTATGAGGCACCAAAATTAGGTAGGTTAGACAGAAATAAATATTTCCCCTTGATAGAGGGATCAATGAGCAGGCAGCATAGATTTAAGGTCAGGAGCAGAACATTTAAAGGAGATGTGAGGAAAAACGTTTTCACGGAGAGGATGGTGGGGATCTGGAACTCAATGCCTGTAAGGATGGTAAAAGCAGAAACCCTCATAATATTTAAGAAGTATTTAGATGCACATTTGAGTTACCAAAGCGTATAAGTGCTGCAGAATGGGATTAGAATACTTAGATAGTTGGTTTTGATTGGCATTGACCCAGTGGGCTGAAGGGCTTCTGAGCTGTATGTTTCTATGATTCTCTGAATTGCTATGTTTCATTGTAATATGCTGATGTTGTACATGACCACTGCCATATGAATTTTCTGTGTGTTTATGGATGTGGGCATCACTGGCTGGGCCAGCATTTATTGCCATTCCTAAATGCCCTTGAGAAGATGGTGATGAGTTGCCTTCTTGAACCACTGCAGTCCGTATGTGTTTGGGATACCCACAGTACTATTAGGATGGTAGTTCCAGGATTTTGTTCTCAGTGCCACTGAAGGAACAGCGCTATATTTCAAGTCAGGATGGTGAGTGATTTGGAGGAAAACTTGCAGATTCCTGGGATGGCAGGACCGGAGTATGAGGAGAGATTGAGCTAGTTATGATTGTATTCACTGGATTTTGGAAGAATGAGGGGTGATCTCATAAAAACCTATAAATATCTAAAAGGACGAGACAGGTTAGACACAGGAAAGATGTTCCAGATGTGGTGGGTGAGTCATAGTTTAATGATAACGGGCAAACCTTTTAGGAGTGAGATCAGGAGGAAATTCTTCACCAAACAAAATGTTGAGGCCAGAGCAATGTGTTTTCTAGAAGGTGATAGATACTGTTTTTTTTTTGTAGCTGAAGGGATATGGGAGAGAGTGCAGGACAAGGGTACTGACCTCATGATGAATGGTGGAATGGGCTTGAGGGGTTGAATAATCTGCATTAGCTCCTATTTTATATGTTTCTACACTTGTGTTCTTGTCTATTTGCTGTCCTTGTCCTTCTCGATGCTAACAGTCGTGGGTTTGGAAGATGCTGGCTTGGTAAGCTACTGCACTGAATCTTCCAGATGCTGCACATTACTACTACAGTACATCGGTGGTGATAGATGATACCAAACAAGGGGCTGCTGTGTCATACAAGTTCATTCAGCTCTATGTTTATGACCCACGCAAGCCTCCTTCCACCCTTATCTGGATAACAAATATGTAATTCTGCAGCATACATTCACTATACATTGAGCAATAAACAGTGACCCAAGAACATCAAAAATTTGCACTTCACACATATGACCTTTAATATTATTAAGTAGCCCAAGACCCTTGGGTCAGAACTATCAAAAATATCAAAGTTTAGCAGCTGAAGATAGTGCTGCCAGTGGTGGAGTTGCTAAGATCAGGGTAACTCGAGGCCAGATTTTGTGTTTAGATTTCAGGGAGATTTATGGGTTAGTGGAGCTTGCAGAGATGGGAGGAGTGAGGCCATGGAGGGATGAGATTTTTAAAGTTGGTATATTAATTTAGAGCCAGAGTAAATCAGAGTTCAAGGGTACTTAGTCAAGAAGACTTTGCGGCAGTAACAACGTGAACAGCAGAATTTTGAATGATCTCTGGTTTAGGAAGGGTAAAATGCTGCTCATTAGCTGGGACGTGGCAGTGAGGCAGGGTTACCGAGGTGGAAATGGCCTGGTCTTGTTGACGGTGTGGTTATGTGGCTAGAAACTCAGAGTTAAGTACGACATTGAACATTTCCTCAAAGGTTCAGCCTTAGACTTTTGTCCAGGAGAAGAATGGAATTGAGAGCTAGGGAAACCAGAGTTTGTGCCAGAGTCCGAAGGTGAGGTCTCCCAGATACTTAATTGGAGGAAATTTCTTATCATCGTGCATGGCCGATAGACAATTTTACAGTTTGGAGACAGTGGAGGGGGCAACAGAGATGGTATTGAGATGGTGCTCAGTATCATCAGCATATACTTGGAAGTTGGTGCATTTTCAAATTTTATCATCAAAGGGCAGCATGAGAAACATGAAAGGACCAGGGATTGATATTGTGGAGACACCAGTTGTAATGGTGTGGGAACAGGAAGAGAAGCCATGACAGGTGGTTCTCCAGCTACAATTGATGCATAAGAATGGAATGAGGTGAGTCCAGTCCGATCACGCTGAAGGATCAGCTTTCACCCAATGACTCCTCCCCCAAATGTGGAGGTTAAGTGTGAATGAATTTGAGAAAGACCTATAACACAATGGTTGCGTTCTTGTGCGACCCTGCATTATAGAAAAATCACGCTTTAGAAAGAGTGCTTAAAGTGTTGGTGATGTAATCAGGTTACAGCCAGCACAGGTTTTAAAAGTTTGAGTTTTAGGAACAGTGTCCCCAGTTTGTCAATTGCATTACAGCAAACTCGTGATAACGAAACATGTGTTATAGCAGAGTGCCCTTTACCTTCTATGGTTAATTTGGCAGCCACACAGCATCACAATCCGTGCTATGTTGGTGGACCTAGGGCTATTATTCTGCCAGCAATCAGTAGCTCAGGTTGCAGAGAAGAGGGATGTTCAAGGGTTAAGGGAGTATTGGAATAATTCTGTAATGATGGAGGGAAAGCTTTGGAAGTGTTAGAAAAGTGTTTGGAACTTTACTGTCAAGAGTGACTAGAACGGGTTCTGGTTGTCATGAAGATGGCCTTACATTGCAGATGGTTACTTCGATGAGGAGGTGAAGTGTAACCTGTGCTACTGTGAATCCTGCCACAAATTGCGTGGAGATGAAGCCTACTACAAGCGGGGCGACCCACCAAAGGACTACGCCCTCCCATTCGGATGGTGCAGGTTCGCACTCAGGTAAATGGTCATGGGGCAAGTGTCATGATGCTGGTTGATCTGAACACACTTGATGGCAGCACATCTGGGACTTGGGAGTTTTCAGAAGGCTCATAGGCTGTCCAAGGGCTGGAGTAACCTTGTGGGATTTAATCAACCAAGTGGGAAGCTGTGCTGTCCATCCATGCACCCATATGGATATCAAGTTAGGATTGGGTGTAATGCATGGTGGGGTGGTAATGGATGGATCACTGGCTCAGTCAGTCACTGTATGTGCCTGTCCCACCTTTGGTTGCTGTTAACACCTCAGGCTTTTGGCCATAGCTCATGCATTTTGTTAGCCGTGCTGCATTTTGGGAACATCTAAACAAGTTGGTGTACAAACACAGAGACTTTGCTTTTGAAAGTTTTCCTTTCTTTTATACATTGCATGAACTGTGCTGACTGTTGGATCCTACAGGCTGAATCCACGCTGCGAAGTTGCTAATGTCTACAAGAAGTGGCACACAGCGTATCATGGAACATGTGTGGGTTCCCTGCGACGAACCTTGGACCATGGGGAGCTGGTATCTGGTATGTGAGCAGGCAAAATCTTAGTGGGTTGTCAGGCTGGGGATGAGGGAAGGAAGGAAATCATTTCATGTTTAACACATTGGAACCACCACTCTCCCCATCCTTCACATGCAGAAAGGTTTGTCCTGTTGTATCCTTATACCTATTCATCTTGTGAAGGTCCTGGTATCTTGTGAGTAACCTGTTCACTTTTGGAATGTTTGTTTGAACTAAGCTTGTTGCTTCTTTTCTTCCCCACCCCCACACTGAAAATGTTCCCCTGCCACCACCAGTCCATTGCTGGCTGTGCATCCCATCTGTCCCCACATTGTTGCAACCCTGGTTCTATCTGGTGGGAGTGCTCTGTCATGATAGGAAGTGTCTCACTCGATACCAATTAAAATCCTGAGCTCCAGTCACCACTGGCTGAGAGTTCAAAGGTTAGAATTAAAGCAAAGCTTCCTTGACACACTCTGGTGAGCACTTCCCAGACTGAGTACAGACAGCTGCTAAGGCAATTAAGGAGCAGTGGGGTCAAAACAGGTCAAAGATAATACAGTGATATCGACTAGATGTGTCAGTGGACAAACGATGATGTAATGATTGCTTTCATCTTCAAATTGATTTCATTCCTTCAGGGTATACAGGCATCAGTCCAAAGAATCAAGTCTTTAATGAGACACTATGCTGCTTAATTCCCATGTGTTCAAGGATCTTTCATGTGTTTGTATTCAATCTGAGAACTCTCACTTCACAATCCAACATGAGAACAATGCAGTGGCTTGTTCACAGCTCTCACACTAATTCAACTTTGATTATTGTATTGATCTCAGTCGATCAAAGATATATAAAGCTGACATCAGAATAGTGGCATGTAGGCAGAAAGATTGTCTCAACTTTTCCTATTCATTCGTGGTTATATGGCTCATTATATTTTGTTTTATTTTTATGATCACAGTTATCAGGTGAACATCTCCCACACAGGTCAGCCTTCTGAGCTGAGGTATCCTTGCCCTAGACCGATTTCAAAGTTCACCTCATTGCATTAATTCATTCTGTGCTGAAGCCAGAAACGGCTCAGGACATTGAGGTGTCCTTTTCAGCACAAATGGCAGGTAACGTTTGGTACGCCAAACCGCAACCCAGGAAGAGAACCCAGGAATACTGTTTGTGATAGTCTTCCTTCAAAACCATGTGAAGTTGTGAAATGTTTGCAGACTCAACAGCACTCTTTGACAGGGTGGAATATTGGTGTTTTGTATTGTTGCACTCTTACCTCGGAAAATAGGGAGAAGCAGTGTAAGGCTTTGCAGGTTGGTTGTCTCTCTAACAGAATGTGATCTAAAGGATCCCTTCACGGGCTAATGTCATGATTGCACAAGTCAGGTTTGAAAGCTGACATGGTAGATCACATTTTATTTTGTCTTGGTTTTATTGAGGACGTCCATACGTGCAATGTTGCAGATTTGACTTTAACAATGAAACTGAAGTTTATTAAGCAAAAGACATGAAGATAAAATCAAATAAACTAAACTATTTACATCATGTTATTTAATGATTTTGGAACCCATAGTTGAAGTATAGTTCCATTTATCTCAGGACAATCCTTCACAGACCTCCAAAATGTCCCTGGACTGTACCAAAACCACCTTCATACAGGACTCACTGTACGTAAGATCTTTTTCTAACATCTCAATGGGTCTAGATTAACTCTGACTTCAAGTCCGAGTATGGAAAATCTCTTTTCCTGGAGCTTTTGTACATTGGAGGTAAAATGCTCTCAGCTTTAAATAACCTATTCATAGAGTCATAGAGATGTACAGCATGGAAACAGACCCTTCGGTCCAACCCGTCCATGCCGACCAGATATCCCAACCCAATCTAGTCCCACCTGCCAGCACCTGGCCCATATCCCTCCAAACCCTTCCTATTCATAGACCCATCCAAATGCCTCTTAAATGTTGCAGTTGTACCAGCCTCCACCACTTCCTCTGGCAGCTCATTCCATACTCTGTGTGAAAAAGTTTCCCCATAGGTCTCTTTTATATCTTTCCGTCTCACCCTAAACCTATGCCCTCTAGCTCTGGACTCCCTACCCCAGGGAAAAGACTTTGCCTATTTACCCTATCCTTGCCCCTCATAATTTTGTAAACCTCTATAAGGTCACCTATTCATTGTGTTATCCAAACACTTCTGTTCTGGGACTGTCATGAAGCTTTTTAATTTAAAGTAATCTAGTTTCTCATCTTCTCCACTTCTCCGGAATGCTGCTTTATGTTTCCATCTTCGTCCAAGACTTCTGCAGAACTCTCCCAAACTGAACCAAAACAACATTTTTTCCACAGCCTCAGAATTGTCCAGCTGAAATCTTGATGGGCAGTTATTTAACTTATAAACCCACCTAATGTAAACTCAGCCTAAAGCCTATCTTTCAAAATGATATTACTACTGCAATGGGGTTCCTATGGATTGGAAAGTTTTAAATGTAACCCTGCAGAAAAGAAAGTTTCAGAAAAGCATGAGGGAAAACGGAACGGCAGACCTATTAACCCAACACCATTAGCAGGGAAAATACGAGAATATATTCTGAAGGATGTGATCATTGGATATGTAGAAGCTAATTGTCTGATTGGGTCGAATCACCTTGAATGTTGAAAAAGACATCATGTTTGACAAACCTGTGTGTTTTGAAGATGTGACGAGCAGAGTCAATGAAGAGAAATGTTATGGACCAGACCAAACCCCCTCGAAATATATTAAGATGATAGATTAGACCCTAATGCTTTCTTATTTTAAAGGCAAGTGTCAGGTGTTGCATTCCGGATGCAATTTGATTGGTCAAACTGAGTCTTGAAGCAAAACACACTTTATTCATACACTGTAGTTAAAATACAACAATTCCAATGTAGTAACATCCCATAAATATACCCTTGGCAAAGACAAATTCAGTGAAATGGATTGTCTCACATGCAATTCTAGCTGCAGGAAGAGAACCCCCAGCTTTTAGCTGTAACAGAGGATGGAAAAACAGCTTCCACAAAACCCCAGCAGCTGCTACTGAAAATCTAAAGAGATTAGTAAGCAAAATTGAAGCTGAAGATATCAGAGCTAAGGTATTGATGGGGATAGAGAATTGTTTCACAGACAGGAAGCAGAGAGTTGGAATAAACTGGTCCTTTTCAGAGTGGTAGTCAGTGATGAGCAGGATTCAGCGCTGTTCACAATGTACGTTAACAATTTGAACAAAGGAATTACAAAGTTAAAAATCACACAACACCAGGTTATAGTCCAACAGGTTTAATTGGAAGCACACGAGCTTCCAATTAAACCTGTTGGACTATAACCTGGTGTTGTGTGATTTTTAACTTTGTACACCCCAGTCCAACACCGGCATCTCCGAATCATAACAAAGGAATTGATTGTCATATCTCCACATTGGCAGAAGACACTAAGCTGGTGGCAGTATGTGCTACCAAGAGGATGCTAGGGGACTACAGGGTGACTTAGACAGGCAGGCTGAGTGGGCAAATACTTGGCAAATGTAAATGTGAGGTTATCCACTTTTCGGTGGCAAAAGCAGGAAAGCAGATTATGATCTGAATGGTAAGAGTTTAGGGAAGGATGAGGTGCGACAAGACCTACGTGTCATGATGGAACAGTCACTGAAAGTTGGCATGCAGGTGCAGCAGGCAGTGAGAAAAGCTAATGGCATGGTGGCCTTCAAGGACAGGGGATTTGAGTATAGGAGCAAGTATGTCTTGCTGCTGCTGTACAGGGCCTTGGTGAGGCCACATCTTGAGTATTATGTGCAATTTTGGTCTCTTAGTCTGAGGAAGGACACTCTTGCTAGTGAGGGAGTCCAGCGAAGGTTCACTCGACTGATTCTGCGATGGCAGCACTGACATATGAAGAAAGACTGGAGCGACTGGGCTTGGACTCACTGGAATTTAGAAGAATTGAGAATGGAGCTCTTAGAAACATAAACTCCTGATGTGACTGGACAGGCTAGATGTGTTGGGTAACTCCAGAACTGGCAGTCACAGTCTAAGAATAAAGGGCAAGCCATTCAGGACTGAGATGAGGAAGAATTTCATCACCTGGAGAATCCTCTACCTGGGAAATTTCATCACCTGGGAAAGCTGTTGGGGCCAGTTGGTTGGATATATTCAAGAGGAAACTGGATGTGGCCCTTAAGGCTAAAGGGATCAAGGGATATGGAGAGAAAGCGGAAGTGGGGTACTGAAATTGTATGATCAGCCATGATCATACTCCTGAACCTATTTTCTGTATAAAACTAAAAATCCAGGTTCTGTGGGAACTTCATCCCACCCAGTGGTACCAGTGGGGTAACTCAAGGATCAGTGCTGAATCCCAGCTTTTCACAATCTGTATGAATGATTTGGATGTGGAGCCACTTGTAATATTTCCTGATGATACAAAGCTCAGGCAATGAGAGTTGTGTGAAGAGAATGCAAAGAAACTTCAAGGGAGTTTAAACATAGAATGTTACAGCGCAGTATAGGCCCTTCGGCTCTCGATGTTGCGCTGCCCTGTGGAACCAATCTGAAGCATATCTATCCAGCACTATGCCATTTTCATCCATCTGTTTATCCAATGACCATTTAAATACACTTAAAATTGGCAAGTTCATTAAAGTTGCAGGCAGTGCATTCCATGCCCCTACTCTCTGAGTAAAGAAAATACCTCTGACATCTGTCCTATATCTATCACCCCTCAATTTAATGCTATGACCCCTCATGCTAGCCATTGCCATCCGAGGAAAAAGGCTCTCACTGTCCACCCTATGTAACCCTCTGATTATCTTATATGTCTCAATTAAGTAGCCTCTCAACCTCCTCCTCTCTAACGGAAACAGTCTCAAGTCCCTCAGCCTTTCCTCATAAGACCTTCTCTCCATACCTGGTGACATCCTGTTAAATCTCCTCTGAACCCTCTCCAAAGCTTCCACATCCTTCCTGTAATTTGGTGACAAGAATTGTATGCAATACTCCCAAGTGCGGCCGCATCAGAGTTTTATACAGCTGCAGCATGACCTCATGGCTCTGAAACTGAATCCCTCTACTAATAAAAGCTACCACACTGTATAACTTTTAACAACCGTATCAACCTAGGTGGCAACTTTCATGGACACAGAGATCTCTCTGCTCATCTACTACACTACCAAGGATCTTACCATAAGCCCAGTACGCTTGATTCCAAAGCAAATCACCTCACACTTTACTGCATTAAATAGCATTTGCCAGTTCTCAGCCCAACTCTGCAGCTAATCTATGTCCCTCTGTAACCTGCAACATCCTTCAGCACTATTCACAACTCTGCCGACCTTAGTGTCATCCGCAAATTTATTAACCCATCGTTCTACGCCCTCACCAAGATTATTTGTAAAAATGACAAATAGCAGTGGTCCCAGAACAGATACTTGTGGTACCCCACTAGTAACTGAACTCCAGGATGAACATTTCCCATCAACCACCATCCTCTGTCTTCTTTCAGCTAGCCATTTTTTGATCGAAACCGCTAAATCACCTTCAATTCCATGCCTTTGTACTTTGTGCAATAGCCTACCATGGGGACCTTTATCAAAGACTTTACTGAAATCCATATACACCACATCAATTGCTTTACCCTCATTCACCTATTTGGTCACCTTCTCAAAGAACCCGGTTAGGTTTATGTGGCATGACCTACTGTTCACAAAACTGTATTGACCATCCCTAATCAATTTATTCCTTTCCAGATGATTATAAATCCTATCTCTTATAACCTTTTCCAACATTTTACCCACAACTGAAGTAAGGATCACTGGTCCATAATTACAAGGGGTTCTTGAACAAGGGACCAACATTTGCTATCTTCCAGTCTTCTGCCACTATTCCTGTAGACAATGACAACATAAAGATCAATTCTGCAACCTCCCCCCTGGCTTCCCAGAGAAACCTAGGATAAATCCCATCTGGCCCAGGGGACTTATCTATTTTCACACTTTCCTGAATTGCTAACACCACCTCCTTGTGAACCTCAAACATGTTTAGTCTAATAACCTGTATCATGACAGACAATACAATATGGAGAAACGAGATGTAGGAGGAACATAACTGCAGGTTTGGATTTATGTTCCTCCTACCTCTTTGGTAGGAGGAACATAACTGCAGGTTATTTATTAAATGAGAAGCGATTGATAACTGTTAATGTGTAAAGATTACTTTACTGAAAGTTCACAGGCTGGTGTAGCAAGCAATTTGGAAGGAAAAGCACGTGTTCACCTTTATTACAAGAGTATTTGAGTACAGGAGCAGTCAATTGTGTGGAACACTGGGAAGACTGCACATAATATATTGTGTGCAGCTGTGGTCTCCTTGTTTAAGGAAAGATGTTCCTGTCACAGAGCAAGTACAGTGGAGGTTCACCAGACTGATTCCTGGTTTAGCCGGAATTTACTGTGAGGAAAGATTGAGGAAATTGGGCCTGTATTCTCTGGAGTTTAGAAGAATGAGAAGCAATCTCATGGAAACCTCAAAACACTTTAAGGGATAGAGTTAATGCAGAAAGAATGTTTCCCCTGGCTGTGCAGTCAAGAGCCGAGGAACGTGTCTCAGAATGCAAGGCAAGCCTGTTTTGAGGAGGAATTTTGTCACTTAGAAGGTGGTGAATCGTTAAAATTCTTTACCTAAGAGGGATATGGAAATTCAATTGTTGAGAAGTTCAAAACAGAAATTGATAGATTTCTAGTTACTGATGATATCAAGGGGATAAGGGGTTGAGGCATATGTTCAACCATAATCTAGCATGGTGGAACAGACTCAAGGAGCTGAATGGCCTCCTGCTGTTATGTTCTGAGTAAATTAAATTCCTAACTGAATTTCTTGTGATTATTACAATATTGGCAGCCCCTATTTCTGCAAGAGCAAACTTTGTCTATATCCACTCGATCAAAACCTTTCGTTACTGTAAAGACCTTTTATAAGGTCACCCCTCGGCCTTCCTGCTTCAAGGGAAAAAAAATCCAGCCAAACTTTTGCAAGTTGGAAATCCACTTATTTCAAGCCAAAGTTAACTCTACTCTTAAACTGAAAGTTAAGCTTTCTCGACACTGTTCCCATCAAACACTCCCAGGGCAGGGATAGCATGGGGTTAGCTACAGAGTAAAACTCTCTCTACTCCTTTTAACTGAAAGTAAAGCTCCCACTGAGCCAAACCCATCTAAAAACCCCAAGACAGTTAGCACTAAGTCGAGATTGTGGTGCTGGCAGCATCAAGGAGCAGGAAAATCAATGTTTTGGTCATAAGCCCTTCATCACAGCACTGAGTTAGATAAAGAGTGAAGTTGCCTCTGCACTGTTCCCATCAAACACTCCCAGGACAGGTGCAGCACGGGTTTAGAAGAAACCAATGGCTGAGCTGCGGAAGCAGATGTTTTCTGCAATCCAGAGTTGAAACTTTATTGCTGGAACAGCACAGCAGGTCAGGCAGCATCCAGGGAACAGGAGATTCGACGTTTCGGGCACAGGCCCTTCTTCAGGACCTGTGCCTGAAACGTCGAATCTCCTGTTCCCTGGATGCTGCCTGACCTGCTGTGCTGTTCCAGCAATAAAGTTTCAACTTTGATCTCCAGCATCTGCAGACCTCACTTTCTCCTCGAAGCAATCCAGAGTTACGTAACCGTGCATTTTTTGTTTTGTGTTGATCTGAGAAAAACAGCTAAAGTCTTTCCATTGTCCTCTAATTTCTTCTCCTTCTCTCTGCCTCTGCCCTTTACCACCTTGCCTCTGTGCTGTCACTCCTCTTCTCAACCTGACCTCCTCCACATTAAAGCAGGGAGCTCCTCGATTTTCTGTACCAGTGAGACTAAAGTTGAGCTCCAGAATGGATATAACGATCCCGAGGAGAACAGTATTCAGGAGAAAGACGTTGTGAAAGTCAGCCTGTCTCCAACAATGCGATATGTCGGTCTTGACCGGTTCTGTCCTAAAATACGGTAAGTACCGAGCAAATCCAGATACATGGTCAAGTTAATACTGTCCCTTCAGTGGCAGGCAACAGTGAAGGGCACAAAATAATTTTGCTTGTCGGCCAGAGCCCATGTTCAGTGGGAGGATGGTTTGATACTTGTTTGACAGAAATTGGGGTGAATGGGTGTTCAAATCCCACTGATGCACGTTATCAAATTTAAATTTATAAATCTTAATTTGGCACAAGAACAAAACAGTCACGTCAAGGGCTTGTTGCCAATAAACTGCTGCTGTTCAGGAAATGGAAGCTACCAACTTCCTTGGTTTTGTCTCCATGACTGTCCAGTGTACCTTTACCTACTCAGCTCTCCACATCTTAGTACTAAAGCACAGTGGCAATCTATAAAGCTAAGGGTGGGTAATGGTGCAGCCACACCCCTAGACAAAGTCAGAAGGATGTCTTGGAAGTGTACGCCAGTTTTTAAACATTTTGTCACAGGAGATTATTCGGCCAACTTTTGTTTCAGCTCTACCAGAAGATGGTGGTGGCGGGTCCCTCTCTGAGCTGCTGCAGTCACTGTGGCTATAGTTAGGGAGGGAGTTTCAGGACTTTGACCCAGTGACAGTGAGGAAACAGTGATATAGTTCCTAGTCAGGATGGCGTGTGGCTTTATGTGCAAGTTGGATTTGGTGGTGTCCTTGTCCTCCTAGATGGTAAAGGTTCTGAGTTTGTAAGATGCTACTGAAGGAGCTATGGTGAAGTGCATCTTGCAGATGGTACCCACTGCTGGTACTGAATATCTGTGCTAAGGGAAATGAATGTTTATGGATGTGGTGCCAGTCAAGCGGGCTGCTTTGGCCTGGATGGTGTCGAGCATCTTGAGTGTTCTTGGGGCTGCAGTCATCCAGGCAAGAGGGGAGTATTCCAGCATACTCCTGACTTGTGCCTTGTAGGTTGTGGGTTTGGAATTACTCACTGCAGAATTCTGATCGGCTCTTGCAGTCACATTATTTACACAGAACAGGAGCAGACCCTTCAGCCTACCATGTATGTACCAACAATTATGCCGTTCTAAATTAATCCCATCCACCTGCACGTGGTCTATATCCCTCTATTCCCTGTCTGTTCATGTGTCCATCTAAACGTTTCTTAAACTTTGCTATTGTATCTGCTTCCACCACTTCCTCAGGCAGCTTGTTTTAGGCACCTACTAACCTGTGTTTAAAAAAATACTTTCTTCACACAATTCCTTTTAAACTTTCTCCCCTCACCTTAATTTGATAGTATTTGATATTTCCACCCTAGAGGAAAATAGATTTAAATGATCGCCCTCTCATAATTTTATATATCTCAGGCTGTCCCTCAGCCTCAAGCATTCTAATGAAAGCAATCCAAGTCTGTCCAACCTCTCCTTTTCACTAATGTACTCCAATCCAGGCAACGTTCTGGTAAACCTCTTCTGCACCCTCTTGAAAGCCGCCTCCTTATATTGTGGCAACCAGAATTGCACACAGTTATATGGTTAGTCCAGTCCAGTTCAGTTTCTTGTCAATGGTTATCTCCTCAGAATGTTGATAGTGGGCAATTTAGTGATGGTAATGCCATTAAATGTCTTGGAGAGATGGTTAAATTCTCTCATGTTAGAAATGGTCCTTGCCTGGCATGCTTATTACTTGCTATTTGGCAGCCCAAACTAGGGCTCGTTGCATATGAATGTGGATTGCTTCAGCATCTGCTGAACATTGTGCATTCATCAGTGGTATGTGCTCAGTACAACTCCAGCTATCAGGGAGGTGTTGCCCTGAGTCTCATTGACTCCAGTTTTATAAAGATTCTTTGATACTGCACTCATCAAAGGCTGCCTCGATGTCATATTGAGTTCAACTGTTTTGTCTGTGTTTGGACCAAGCTCATGATTGATTCCATCAAGTACTACTTTACCACTACACTCAATCCCGTAACTGTTCCTTGCTCCCTGGCATCAATCTTCATGAGGCAGTTTTTGTCCCCAACACAATATCTCAGGAAATCCTGTTGACTACAGGATTGACTGAATTGACTGTTGACTGAATAGCTAGACCTGAGTCCAAATCTCCACACCCCCCCACTTTACCTTTCACTGTTTGATCCTAAGCTAAATTTCAATGTATTTTCTCATCGCTCTTGATTTGTCCATCACTTCCATCCAAACCTTGCTGTTTATTAGTTTTGATTAGATTCCCCACAGTGTGGAAACAAGCCATTTTGGCCCAACAAGTCCTCAGAGTCACTCACCTAGATCATTTCCCTCTGACTAATGAACCTAACACTGTGGGCAATTTAGCGTGGCCAATTCACCCTGACCTGCACATCTTTGGACTGTGGGAGGAAACCGGAGCACCCGGAGGAAACCCACACAGACACGGGGAGAATGTGCAAACTCCACACAGACAGTCGCCCGAGGCTGGAATCGAATCTGGGTCCCTGGTGCTGTGAAGCTAGCCACTGTGCCACCCATACACTCTGTGTGTCACAAGTGCAGAAGATAATTTGCAAGATAGATTTGCACTAATGTAGCCCATCTCACCCATTTCCAACGTTACCAAGAACTTCACAGTCAATGGAGTACCTTTTTGAAGTTGGTCGCTACTACAGGAAATGTAATAGCCAATTTTCAGACAGCAAGATCCCTAAAACAACAATCTGGTGGTAGGTCAGACCATTGTTAAAGGAGTTGATGGACCAACATAAAAGAGAGTACCTCCAGCTATCGGATTCATTTCTGCACAATCTCTTCCATTTGCCTGAAATTGCAGGTGCGGCCTCGATTTGACATCTCATCCTGAAAGACAGAACTTCTGACAGTGCAATCCTCTCTTAGTAATGAACTTCCGAAACAGCTCCCTTGGTACTGATCTTCCGACAGAGTGGCACGCCTTTATTGTTGACTCGCTAAGAGTGCGGCACTCCCTTGGTACTGACCCTTTGACAGGATGTGCCCCCTCATGTACCAGCAGCGTGAATGTCAGCCGGCGTTGTGTTCATAACATGTGGGCTTGAACCCGCTACCATTTGACAGTATTTACTACATTTGATGTGGAATAAATATCTAGGAAGTTGTGTTCTGAGCCTAGCTGCTCGTGCTATTACCTGAGGCTCTGTATTGAGTGCTCCTGCCTACCTTTACCCTAGGTGTGTACTACACTGGAGCAGTTAAGACTAGCTCCTGCTACTGATCTGCTCACCTGTCTGCCTTATAAAGACAAGCAAACATATCAAAACTTGAATAATCATGGGGTAGTTAGATCCCAAGCACTCAGTTCTGGGAAGCACATTTTAGAACCGTCAAGATCTGAGAGAAGGGAGATTTACTGGATTCATTCCAGAAATGAGGGACTTTGGTTATTGTGAGATCAGTGAAGTTTGATTTATCTTCAGTGCAGAGAAAGTATTGAGAGATTCAACTGAGGTGCTTAAAATCTTGAAGTGCTTCGATAAAATAAAGAGCTGTTTCTAGTGACAGGGCTGTTGGTAACCAGGAGGGCACAGAGTTAGTCATTTGGCAAAAGCCCAGAGGAAGAGATGAGAAGACTTTAATTCGGTGATCTAAAGTGTGCTGCCTAAAAGGCCGGTGGAAGCAGATTCTTTCGAACTTTCACAAGAGGAATTAGATAGATATTTGAAAAAGGAGTGTTGTTGATAAAAGCAGCACAGTTTGATGAGGGTTTTCATTTGCATGCTTCAGGGCCACTCGCTAAAACACCAATTCAAGGGACAAACTTAACATTTGTACAGCGTGAAAGGAGATTGCGGGTTGTGTCTGATTGGTCGAGGTGGTTCTTGCATTGAAAAGGTGGCATTTGCTGGATTGTGGGGATTGGTACACATCTGAAAGGTCTTCCAAAGAACTGGCACAAATTTATGTTTTCTCTGTGCTAAACGATGTTAAATAATTCGCATCTTTTATTCTGGCTAATTGCGCTAATTCACTCCTTAGGTTCAAGGACCTGAAATCCCAACGACATCACCATGCTCAAGTGGCCTTCCAAGTGTGCGTGCGGCCAGGGTCGTATAAGGTGGGGCCACAGTCCGTGGGAGCCAGCGAGTCGATTGATCCCAGGTTCAGCAACAATGAAATCGAGTGGATCACCAAGGAGAGGGCCTCAACGGTCCTTTACGGCCTGTTAATCCGTGTGGAATGAAGGATTTCCCATCCAATCTGCCAGCCCCTCTGAAACTCTGGTGGGGAAGAGAGAGAGAGAGACTGCGAGCATGGAGCAAGCCCAAGGGGAACGAGGGGGAGGGAATGATCCCACTTTGGTGCTACAGCAACAGCGATGTATTGGGTGGGTGAGGGGTGGTAAGAGAGCACAGAGTTGGGACACATTTGCACAGTTTTACACAACTTGCTGTCACACCAGTGGAATACTGCACTATTGACTCTTATGTTCAAAAGAGAGGAAAAAAAAACACAAAAAAACCTCAAACTAAAATGTTCAGTTGAGTTTAATCTTGCATTTTGGGGAGGGGAATGTTTTTGTTAGTGATGGGTGTGAGCCCTATTTCCACTGAAGTGAACAGTTTTATAGATTTTTCTTTGTTTTCAAAAGAAGTTTTCTTTTAAATCCTTGGACAGTAGAAACGTGAGAACTGGGCTGCACACAGCCAGAAGCCTGATTCATAACTAGAATATAGAGCATCTGACACTGGATATTTCCTCTCCTTGGGAGTTGAGATTGGAAAGACAGGGGGACAGGGGGCACACAAAGGTGAAAGTGCCCCCATCAGGTGGGCATGTGTGCAAATACTGTAGGGACGTTTTAAGGCAGCGAGATCTTCTTCTGAAATCCTGTGCACGTGATTGCATGTCAACTGTGGCGATATTTACAGACTTGTATAGTGTGTGAACTGCTGGGGCAGGGAAGGACAGGCACGGCTGTGTGTTTGTCAGTCAGCGGGCTTGGAAGGGGCAAAGGTTATTTAGATCTTCTAGATCTGTCCAATCTCAGGATGAAAGAGAAAGGCAGCATGAGGGCAAAGGTTGGCCTTGCTCAGTTGGCCCAGTCACTGCCCCAAGCAATTGCCTAAGACTCGAGCGTGATGCAGCTCAAACTTGCCTTCACCCTCTGAGCCACAGCCTCTGCACTGCGGACTGGCATTGTGACCACTGTTGGGTTTTTTTGTATAAAATGGACTCCACTGCTAATTATAGAATCTCTTCAGTGCAGAAGCAGGCTTTTGAGCCCATGGAGTCCACACTGACCCTCTGAAGACCCAGCCCCCTACTCTATCCCTGTAACTCTGCATTTCCCATGGCTTACCTACCTAGCCTGCACATCCCTGGACACGATGGGCAATTTAGCATGGCCAGTCCATTTAACCTACACACCTTTGGACCGTCTATTGGCTGCCTGTTATCACCTCTCTGCCATTTCATCTTTAATGTAAAGCTGCCATTTAATATCCGGTGGGAATGGAAGGGAATACAATCTGATTGAATGGCTAGCAGCTACTGGGAGTAGACTGCAGCTGAAGAAGCAGGGATAAACTGAGAAGGTCCTATTGCTGCAATGTGAACTGGTGGAGGCTACAGCTAACTGAGAGCATCACCCGGATTTGTTTGACAGCTTTGTGTATTTTGCACTGGAAGGTGTTTTATTTTGCCAACACAGACCTTGTTGCAAACAAAGCAGACTGCTTTAAAATGTTAACCGAAAATGCACGTGTGTATGTTGTAACTTGTTCATGTGACACACAGGAGGCTGGAACAGAAGGGATTGGCAGTGAGGTTGGAGTCGCTCCTGGACTGTGTGTACCCCTCACCCTGTTCAGACATACTCCAGACAATCACTTATGCTGCTTTTGTTTAACCCTCCACTGTCTAATGTCAGACGAAATGCAAAGTCACTCCGATCATATACCACCTCAAGGCAGGTGGCTGATTTATTCTTTCAAGGGCAATTTGTCGAGAATTTTGTGTAATGAATAATGCTGACTGGAAGCAGTTTTCAGAGTGAGAGTGGCAGTTTTAATAGAGATGATAAGTGTCTATTGATGTTTAAACTAAAGTAGTATAACCCTGTCAGAAGAATATAAGACTTGCAGTCTGGAAACTTTTTAATATTTATGTGAGATTCTTTTTCCCCCACCTCCTTTTCCTTCATCCAACTTGCCCTTCCCTGGCAAGGTGTGTTACAAACCAGAAGCACACACCTTCCTATTAAAGTCATTTAATCATGTCCCCTTCTTTGGACTGGGGGAAGAGAGGAGGAAGCTGTTGCGGGTAGAATACTCCATTGGATGATAAGATGCTTACCAAAAAAAAACAAAAGTGCTGAAGAGCCTCAGCAGGTCTGACAGCATCTGTGGAGAAAGGCAGCGAGCTCACTTTTCAAGTTGAGTTTAACTTCAGAAGAGTTGTCATCATGGAATCGAGAACTCTTTCTCCGCAGATATTGCCAGATTGCCCAATTTTCTCCAGCAATTTTTCAGAATTCCAGTATCCTCAGTACTTTAATTTTTATCATAGTGGGTATTCCTGTATTTCTCCACCCTCTTTCATTACTGATGAGAGTCTGTTTTTAAAAACAAGGGGACGAGTGATTTTCGGTGGACAGTCATGTTACGTATTCATAAAAGGTTATCTCAGAAAAAGTGTGGTGCTGTTCAAGGGTCTGCTTTTTGAGTGTAAACACTGGAAACCATGTTCGAGACTTGAGAATGGCACAGGGAGTCTCCACTGCATGGAGGGCAGTGGTTCCAGGAGGGCTTCTACCCTCAAACCTCACCATCTTCTGCAACGGAGAAAAGGACATGCCCTTTCCAACATTGTCCGCATCCAAAAAAACTAGCCTAGGATTTCCTCGATCTTGAATACACAAATGTTTCCAGAAACTTTGCCGCCTCAACTGTTCACAAGTATTTAAACACATAGAAAACAAGCATGGACCATTCAGCCCCTTGACATTTCCATTTCCCATTTGATTATTTTCATCTTAGTTCCTATCTGCACCCTTGCTGTAATTCGAGACAAAAACAAGTATTGGTAAAAGGGGTTCAAAGTTTGTGTAAAGATTTGTAGCTCGGGCGCCGTGGTTTTGGGGATGTTCGCTGAGCTGGGAAGTTGATTTGCAGGAGTTTTGTCTCCTGTCTAGGTGACATCTTCAGGGCTTTGGAGACTCCTGTGAACCGCCGATGGACTGTCTCTTCCGTAATTTATTTGGTTCTGTTTCTGCTGGTTCCAGTTGTTTATTGTAATGGCCGGTATATTGGGTCGAGGTCAGTGTGCTTGTTGATAGAGTCCGTGGATGAGTGTCATGCTTCTAGGAATTCTCTGGCTGTCCTCTGTTTAGCTTGTCCTATGACCATTGTGTTGTCCTCGTCGAATTTGTAATACCTGTCGTCTGTGTGTATGGCAACTAGGGATAGCTGGTTGTGGCATTTAGTGGCTGGTTGGTGTTCGTAGATGTGGATTGCTAGCTGTATGCCTGTTTGTCCTATATAATGTTTTGTGCAGTCTCTGCATGGAATCTGGTAAATTACATTAGGCTTGCACGTTCTTGGAACCGACAGCCAGATTTCTCTGACCACTGGGATTCACGACAGTCCATAAACCAACAGCCACGCGCAGACAACAATTCACCAGGACAAAAGATCCGATACTCATCATGTGCAAGCCTAACGTAATTTACCAGATTCCATGCAGAGACTGCACAAAACATTATATAGGACAAACAGGCATACAGCTAGCAATCCACATCTACGAACACCAACCAGCCACTAAATGCCACAACCAGCTATCCCTAGTTGCCATACACACAGACGACAGGTATTACAAATTCGACGAGGACAACACAATGGTCATAGGACAAGCTAAACAGAGGACAGCCAGAGAATTCCTGGAAGCATGACACTCATCCACGGACTCTATCAACAAGCACACTGACCTCGACCCAATATACCGGCCACTACAATAAACAACTGGAACCAGCAGAAACTGAACCAAATAAATTCCGGAAGAGACAGTCCATCGGCGGTTCACAGGAGTCTCCAAAGCCCTGAAGATGTCACCTAGACAGGAGACAAAACGCCTGCAAATCAACTTCCCAGCTCAGCGAACATCCCCACAAGTACGACATTGGCAAAGGTGTTACCATGGGGGGAATGCAGCAGTTAATGATAATGGACAGTAAAGTGCCAGCTTTTGTATAAAGCCTGGCAGTTATTTATAAATCATAACTATTGCAACAGTGCCTAATTGTCTCAAATCTGTCATCGACTTTGGAAAGCCCAAGGAATTGAGGTGCCATATTAAAGAAAGTATTTCTATCAACACCGCCACTTAGCTTAAATGCCACTGTTAGATATCCTTAAGCTTTATTGGAGAGAATACCAGCCCAAGACTATGCAACTTTATATTTAACTATAACACTTACCATGTTCCTCACAACAAGTTGGAACATGACTTGCCAATTTTCTACCTGTAATCATTGTTCTATTCAAGCTTGAACCAATACTGCAACTGTAATCTAAGTCTTACTTCTGAAAGGTCATCTTTTATTTGCATTTTCTTTTTAGGTTGAAGAGAGAGTACATCTGTTTCAGGGACCAGCCCTTCTTGCATGTGGAGCACTGGGCCCAATGATTGCAGGTCTGACATCAGCTGCTTCATTCTGTGCTGACATTTCAGTGTGCAGTTTGTAAAGGGAAAAGGGATAAAGTGTTTGGCAGAGAGGATGGTGGAGCATTTCACTTTTGCAATGCAACTCCCTTGGGCTGAAGACTAACAGTGTTCATGAATGATTTATTAGACTCGTGCTGTCTCTTTGTCATCAAAATACGTCCAGTTCCTCGATTCTGCCATGAAGAAAACATTCTGGTTAGTCTTCTCCTGTAGCAGAGGGTTTGCTGTGGTTTGACCCTTTCTTTTTGTCTATCCCTTTGTAACCTTTGGGATGTAGAGCATCACTAGTGAGACCAGCATGGTCAGAGGGCAGTTGAGTCACGTGCAGAGACGATGTGGAAGGACATCTTCCCAAAAGAACATTAATGATCCAGATGGTTTTTTTAACAACATTTAACAGCAAAGCTGGTAATGGTGTAGTGTTATTAATACTAGAATGTTAAACCATAGACGCAGGTAAGGTTCTGGAACCTGGATTCAAATCCCGCCACAGCAAATGGGGGAATTTGCATTAAGCAACAAATCTGGAATTAAGAGTCTAATGTTGACTATGAAACCATTTTCACTTGTCAGGAAAACCATCTGTTCACTAATGACCTTTCGGGAAGGAAACTGCCATCATAACCTGGTCTTGTTCAGTCCACGTGTGCCTCTGAATACTTGGCAATGTGATTGACTTGTAACGGCCCTCTGGACAATTAAGGATGGGAAATAAATGCCAGCATCACCCGCTTGCTGTGGATGAAAGAAGATCGAAACATGGTCACCATCAGACTAGCTTTATATTCCAGTCTTTTTTTTCATTACATTCCAATTACGCGATCTTCCATGGTGGGATTTGAATGTGTGCATCTAGAATAGCCTGGAGGTTCTAAATTACTCACTCAGTGATTATTACAACCACTACCATCTCCCTACATTTGTTTTATCCTGACAAAGGTGGGTTCCTTTTGCCTCAGTTGTCACCTCAATTTCCAATTCACCTCACAAGTTTGATTCCAGATTTGCTGATAAACTCTTGTATAGGTCCTGCGACCATAGGTGACATCTTGCCCTAAGACTAAGCCAAGACTCCTTCTACCTTCTGAGGTGATTTAAAAGATCCGACAGCCACAATTGGCATTATCTGCAGTGTTCTGGCTAATCTTTTTTGCTTCAACTAATGTCACTAAAACAGACCTTTTACACCCATAGGTCATTGCATTTTCTACATGTGTAGCCATGACCACTTAATTACTCCATTTGGCTTTTGAGATTTACTGATGTTGTTCACGGTATAAATGTAGATATACCGTGAACAACATCAGTAAACCTCAAAAGCCAAATGGAGTAAATAAACACACTTTTTCATATCAAACCTCCTGCCAAACTTGATGAGGAGACGATTGTAAATGTAAATATACCGTGAACAACATCAGTAAATCTCAAAAGCCAAATGGAGTAAATAAACACACTTTTTTCATATCAAACCTCCTGCCAAACTTGATGATGAGACGATTGGCAAGCTACAGTGGCATTGATCCACAGCCTAGCAAATACAATATTCATACATCATGTGAGGATACCTGAACTTGGACTGATTTATCTAATTTTGTCCTACTTAATAAGGTTTCTTTACCCCTTTCAAATATTTCCTTTTGAAGGTTTCTACTGAACTTTTTAATTCTTTCACAGAATCAGGGTATACTGCAATCTGTTACCTGTCCCCAATCACCCTTAAGAAGCTGGTGGTGAGCTACCTCCTTGAAACGCTACAGTCCATGGGTGGAGGAATACTGGTCCTGTTAGGAATGGGGTTTTCCAGGAGTTTGACCCAACAACATGAAGAACTGTGATGTAAATTGAAATCGGGAGGATATGACTTGGAGGAAACTTGAAGTTGGTGATGTCCCCGTTTATCTGCTGCCCTTGTCGTTCTAGATGTTAGAGGTTGTGGGTTTAGAAAGTGCTGTTAGAGAATCTGCCATGAGTTGCTGCAGTGTGCCTTGTAAATGGCACACACTGCTGCTACTGTGCATCAACAGTGAAAAAAATGAACCTTGAATGGAGTAGGATGCTTTGTTCCATATGGTGCTGAGTCTTTTCGATTGTTGTTGGAGCTGAACTCATCCGGACAAATGGAGACTTTTCTGTCACAGTCCTGACTTGTACCTTACAGACAGTACTAAGGGACTGCTGGAGGTGTTGACAGAGATGGAATATTAAACTGAATCCCAATGTATCCACTCAGGTGCAAAATCTTACTGCTATTTGAAGAAAAACAAGTGAGTTAAACTCTGTTAAAGTTTCGAGTCCAGTGATCCTTCTTCAGAATTGTCCTGCAGAAGGATCACTGGACTCAATGTTAACTCTGCTTTCTCTCCACAGAGCTGCTAAAGATCTGCTCTCTCCAACAATTTGTTTTTGTTCCAGGTTTTCAACAACTGCAGTTCTTTATTTTATTTTAGAGTTGCGCACTGTACTGGGCCAACATTTGTCCTTCAGTTAGTATCACTAAAACGATCTGGTCAATGTCACATTCCTGTTTATTGGAGGTTACTGTGTACAATATGTTTGCTGTATTTCCAGCATGATACCTGTGACTAAACTTTGAGCTGTAACGATGTTTCTTTTCAAAGTAACCCTCCCAAAAATCAGGAAAGGAAGGGAAGAGGGGATGATCCCTTTGGGAGCTCAGCTGTCTGGAAAGTCCGTAGGTTGCATAGAATCACAAAAGTATTGCAACATGAAGGAGGCCATTCCGTCCACTGTGTCCGTGCAAAGAGCAGATCAACTATTCCTATGAACACCCCTACCTACTCACATGCACAGACTTTCCCCATAGACTTGCAAATATTTTCTCTTTAGGTGCTTCCAGTTCGCTTTGGAAAGCCATGTTTGATCTGTAATAATATTAAGGCATTTTTTTTTCAATAAATATTTCACTGGATACAGTAACATTGTCTTTTTTTTTGAAGTACAGAGTCGAGACAATAACTGGAGCTAGAAATGAGTGCTAACATGAGAAATTGGTGCATGTGAGAATTTCTGGAATATTTTTTCTTCTGTAATTTGAATTAATAGTCAGATTCTGACTTAAAACTTAAACTGCCAGCTAGTTAAAAAGCCAAGTTTAGTAGAAAATGGCTGGCAGTGGTGGTTGTGTCAACAAATTGGACTTGAAGCAGTAAATCAGTTTTGCAGAAAGCTGACTTATTCACTCAGTCCTCCATACAGGCTTTGTGACTGCACAGAATGAAGAAGACAAGGAACAAGTGCTAACTTCGGAATTTGGGACAGAGGGAGGGAGAGGTGGTAATGTCACTGGGTGAATAATCCAGAAACCCAGTCTATTGCACTGGACATGTGGAATGAAATCCCACCAGTACACCTGGTATAATTTAAATGCAGTTTGTAAGATCTGAAGTGACAATGGTCTTTGATTAAGAACCACTCTGGTTTACTCATGTCCATTAGGGATGAAATCTGCCATCCTGACCTGGTCTGGTCAGCGTGTAACTCCAGATTCATACCAATGTGACTGCCTTATGAAATGGGTTAGAAAGCCAATCAGTTCAAGGATGGTTAACAAATGCTGACTTTAGTAGTGACATCCAAAGAATAAATGTGAAGCATGCAGAGAGAAAAGGAAGTGCAGCTTTTTAATAATTCGAGGAACTTGGACTCCAGGTTGCTGAGATGGGGCCTGAGCATCATGTTCTATGAGGGGAGAAGTTACCTAGACATTTTGTTCCAGGAGCCAGTTACATCTCTTGGGCTCGGTATTTCCAATTTGGCCTTTGGTCAAGAATGGGAGGGTGTGATATAGATGGGGCAGATATGGAGATCCAGAAGTGACAACACTTGGGATGCCTCAGCCTTTGCTATTGCCTGACAGGGTTCTTGCATTTTTTGTTCAGATGATAGTATAGGGAATGCTGCATTTCAAGTAAAAATTGGATAAAGGAAATTTCAATACAGTAGGAGTTAAGGATAGGTACTTTCTGCAACTGAGTGAGAGTCTTGAAGTGTGTGCTGCCTGCCTGATTAATTTGGAACATCTACTCAGGAGACATCCACTTGAAGAGAAATGTGGAACATGAGGGAAAATATTGGATTCTAAGAAAAGTTCTGCTGAGTGGAGTTGAATGTAAAAGCAAAACCATAAAAGGTAATTTTAGGATTACTATATAACCTACAAGCAAGTATTCATAGAATCCCTTCAGTGTGGAAAGAGACATTTGGCCCTACAAGTCCACACTGACCCTCTGAAAAGCATCCCACACAGACCTGATCCCCTACCCTATTAATATACATTTCCCCTGACTAATTGCACCTAACCTATACATTCATAGAGATCTAAAGCGTAGAAAAGTGCCCTTTGGCCCATCAAGTCTCTGCTAGTCAAAACCAAGCACCCAACTAATCCAAAACTAAATAGTGGTTCAGCGTGAAAAGGGAAAGATTTAAAAGCGACCTATGGGGCAATTGTTTCACACAGAGGGTGGTACATGTATGGAATGAGCTGCCAGAGGAAGTGGTGGAGGCTGGTACAATTACAACATTTAAAAGGCATCTAGATGAGTATATGAATAGAAAGGGTTTAGAGGGATATGGACCAAGTGCTGGCAAATGGGACTAGATTAATTTAGGATAACTGTTCAGCATGGACGAGTTGAACTGAAAAGGTTTTTTTCCCAAGCTGTACATCTCTACGACTATTCTAATAAATAAAATCAGCGAGTTGGGCATATGTCTCAAAGACATGGGGATGTGCTGTTGACATGGTAATGGCACTGGGCTAGTATTCCCGAGGCTGAATATATTGCTCTGAGGGCACAGGATCAAATTTTAAAACAGAAGCTGGTGGAATTTAAAATTCATTAATTGAAAAAAAAATTCTGGAATTAGCTAATCTCAGTCATGATTACTATGGCAACTATAGGACTTTATAATTAGACCCTGAGGGGCCTTGACAGGGTTGATGTGGAAATGATGTCTCTTCTTATGGCAGAATCTAGAACTAAGGGCCATTGTTCAAAACAGAAGAGGATTTTTTTGCTGTGTGGGTCTTGAGTTTTTGGAACTCTTCCTGAAAAGTCAGTGGAAGCAGAGCGTTTGAATATTTTTCAGACACAGGTGGATAGGTGGGTAAATATGGGGAGGTGGACAGGATACTAGGTCAATCATGACTTTATTAAATGGTGGAGCAGGCTCAAAGGGCTGAAGGGCCTATTCCTGCTCTTTATCCATGTGTTCACCGTAAAATCCATCTGGCTCACTAAGGTCCTTTAGAGAAGGGAAGATGTGGTTCTTATCCAGCCTTCATGTGTCTACGAACCCAAAACATGTTTGATTCTTAACTGCCCTCTGAAATGGCCTAGCAAACCATTCAATCCAAGGATAAGTAGGGATGGGCAACAAATGCTGATCCCAACAGTAATGCCCACATCTTATCAAAGAATAAAGCATTAGTATAGGATTATGATGCAGGTAACTGTTAAACAGAATATCAGTATGCACCAGCAAAGAAGGTCAGATTAGGGGGAAATGGCTTTAAACTAACAGGAGGAGGTGGTCTGGGTAAAGTAAGATTTAGATATTAAGATATAAAAGGTCAGGTGATGAAGTATATATTGATATGGGTGTAGACAAGCTGAGTAGTTTGGGAAAAGACCAAGTGTGCAATTATAACAGTGCATCAGAGAGTAAGGTATATGCAGAAAATATTAATTAGAAAATAAAACTGAGGTCACAAATACATTAGATTTAATCACCATTACAGAGATATGATGACAAGGTGACCAAGGTTGGGAAATAAGGTACACAACCTAGAAAAGACAGACAGATGTTCCTTGAGTGCAGAGGACAAGAAGGGTGGAGATTAGGAATAGCAAATGTCAGGGCACATTGCTGAGAGACCCCATAAACAGCAGTTAAACCATTGGACAGAATTAAACAAGAAATGATTGCAGGTTTAATAGGGACAGTAATCTTAACCAATCTAATTGACAAAGATTAATAGAAGCGAAATACTGTTGCTTGTTACAGGTCTGAAATAAAGACAAAGTGCTGAAGGCACTCAGCAGCATCTGCAGAGGAACAAACAGAACTGAAGCAGGCTTGAAAAAGTGATAGTCTTTATCTACTTTATACAGCTAAAGAAAGAGGGCAAGTGGAACAAAGTGAGAGGGTGCTCACAGCAAAAGGCAAAGAGACTGCGAATGGTAATAAAAGAGGCGAAATATAGGTGATGAGTACATGTGAATGGTTGATGTTGGTAACATCGTTGGTCAGATCTGCTGAGAGCAAACTCACAGAAACAAGCCGTGGCAGTGATCAAAGTGTAGGGCAGAGTTTTTAGTCTGATCCTAATGTTGAGTCCTGAAGACTGGAAATTGTGATGCTGTTCCTCCAGTTTGTGCTGGGCTTTACTGAAATTAATTCTGATTTACTAAATTCATCATCAGTTTAATAGATTTTTTAAAATTTAAAGCTTTGATTTATTTTCTCCCTCGTCCACAAGGTATTAGGGTCCCACCCCCAGGCTGACCTCCTGGATGTAAAGGGAGGATGGATAGGGTGGCATGGTGACTCACAGCACCAGGGACCCGGGTTCGATTCCCGCCTCGGGTGACTGTCTGTGTGGCGTTTGCACATTCTCCCCGTGCCTGTATGGGTTTCCTCCGGGTGCTCTGGTTTCCGAGGTTGTGCAGGTTAGGATGGATTGGCCATGCTAAATTGCCCATAGTGTTCAGTGCATTAGTCAGGGGTAAATGTAGGGTCATAGAATGGGTCTGGGTGAGCTTCTCTTTGGAGGGTCAGTGTGGATTTAATGGGCCGAAGGGCCTGTTTCCATATTGTAGGGAATCTAATCTAATCTAATCTAATCTCTATTTGCAAGCCATGCCAGTTTCTAGGTGATCAGGTGCCCTGTTGCTATGGTAGTGATCACAAGTGTCTATTACATCATTACAACATTGCCATAAATCAAAACACTCACAAGACATGAGAGCCAAAGTTTGCCATTCAGCCCATCAAGAGGAGAGACTGGGTGGGTTAGAATTGTGTTTACTGGGTTCAGAAGAATGAAAAGAGAAACCCGTAAGATTCTAACAGGACTAAACAGATGCAGGAAGGAATTTCCTGATGACTAGGGAGTCCAGTATCAGGGTTCACAGTCTAAAGTTACAGGGTAGGCTATTTAGGAGTGAGATGAGGAGAAATATCTTCTCCAGAGAGTGATGAGCCTGTGGGAATTCCTGGTTACATAAAAGGGAAAAGGACAAATCATTGAATGTTTTCAAGTCAGAGAGTTAGATACAACTTTGAAAGCTAACAGGATCATCGGGTGTGGGGAAAACGTGGGAATGGGATACTGAGTTGGATGAGCAGACATGATCATATTGGATGGTGAAACAGACTCAAAGAGCCAAATTATCTACTCCTGCTCCTACTTCTTACAGTTCCTGAAAACACATCACAGAGGCTAGTATCCCATCACCAAGTCACCTTTTATTTACACACAGTGTCCTTGATGCTGATCCAGCTCTCAGAGTGAACAGGACACTCTTCTCTTCTTGTGCCCAGTACGTCAACTCTGACCAGCGAGCTCAGAGCCAGTCCTGAGAGTGAGGGGAAATCTTTTTATTTTTATGTAAATCCCTCACACTACCACTGCACCCAAAAAGGGCCCAGCAGCAGTGCTTATATTTTCCCCAAATTATCAGTAGCTGTCTGTATGCATATATAGTGACAGTAAAAAAAACATCATTGTACAATAAAGCCTTTGCACATTCTCCATCATCAAGAAAGAACGCATGTGACAAGTGAAACATTAACAGGTTTAATGAAGTGGACAGCACTGCTGCCTCATCACCAAGGACCCAGATTCGATTCCAGCCTCGGGCAACTGTCTTTTGGAGTTAGCATGTTCTCCCCGTTTGTGTGGGTTTCCTCCAGTTTCCTCCCACAATCCAATTAGGTATATTGGTTGTGCTAAATTGCCACATAGTGTTCAGGGATGCGTAGGTTAGATGCATTAGCCATGGGAAATGTAGGGTTACAGGGAAAGGGTGCAGGAGGTGGGGTCTGGGTGGGATGCTCTTCAGAGATTCATTGTAGACTTGTTGGGCTGAATTTCCACACTGTCGGGATTCTGAGCAAAGTCTGATAAGGGTAATGCTTACATTAAAAAGTCAAAGGGGGAGGGTAGGGAGAGAAGGAGGGGACCAAAATCAAAATAGAATTGCGGGTATCACTCCTTTTGTTTCTTCCAGGAACAGAGTCCACTGCAGTGTGCAGAGTCTGCTCCTGAAGACAACCCCTGTGTGTGCTGGGGGCTAAGTCTCCATAGAGGCCTGGTCTATCCACATAGAACCAGGCCCAGGACACTCTTATTTTATTAAACAGTACAAAATACAGTTAACAATAAACAGAAAGCAGCAGTTCCCAAAAAAATAACACTATATATAGGGAAAGGAGCAGCAAAGACAAACCCCAAACCCCACCATTCAACCAGTTTTCAGGGAGAAGAGGACAAACCTCAAACCCCACTTTCAGTCAATAAAGGTAACAGTAACAAACACACACAAGACAGTGCAATCAAATGAAAAAGTGCATAGAACACAGACCCAATATAGCTGTTTAAAAAAAAGTTAGCTGACACCAGTCTCCACTACATACTGATCAGACCGTCCTTGGCTAGCCTTCCTGCAGGACAGTCAGCCTTCCAGTCTCCAGCCGCCCTGCATACTGACTGACCCTTCCCAGGCCGCTTTCCTCCGAGACGGACATCAGCCACCAGCTCCCGGTCACTCCGTGTACTAACCAAACCATCCCCAACCTGCCTTCCTACAGGTTGGGCTGTCAGCCTTCTAGCACCCAGCCTCCCTGCGTACTGACTGACCCTTTCCCCTGGTTAATGTTCCTGCAGACCGGCCATCCGATGTCCAGCTCCCAGCGTTCCTGCGTACTGACTGGACCTCTCCCGGTCAGCCTTCCTACGGGCTGCCGTCGGCCGCCTGGCTCAGCCTCCCCATGTACTGACCACCTGCCCTAGATCGGCTTTTCTGCAAGGACGCTATCAGTTCCCTGCCCCCTCCACCCAGGCACCCCCACCTCGTACTGACAGGCTCCTCCAGGCCAGTCATCAACCCTGTGGTCCCCAGCTAGCATGTGTACTGGCTGCCCCTCCCCTGACCAGCTTTCCAACAGGCACACTCAGCTGCCTAGCCCATAGCCACCCTGTGTACTAACAGAGCACCCTCGCTCCAGCCCACTTTCCCCCAGGTCGGTCATTGACCCTTCAGCTCCCATATATTGACTAACCCACTTTGGCCCGCACTCAAATACAATTACAAACCCCACATACCGTAACAAAATTCCCAAAGTCCTCACAATACAGTTTCCAGTACAAAGACAGAGTCCACTCCTGAAGGCAGCAAATGCATATCCCGCAGCACACAGACAGGTATTCAGTCTCCATAGAGATTGATCCTTCCATTGAGAACCAAGCCCACTCACAGGAACACAGTACATTGTGAAGCTGTAGTTATGTCACAGGGGTTTAGTCCACTCCAGGATGCAGCAATTGCTCACCTCCCAGCACACGCACGCAGGTGTTCAGTCTTTACAGAGGCCTAGTCACCCACAAAGGGTCAGGCCTACCCATTCAAGAGTAGCTCATGGAAAGATATATTTTCTACAAGGGCTCAGTCCAAATACCAAAAAGGTGAAAACACATTAAAAAAAATAGAAAACCAGAGTGCAAGGGCTAAGCCCTGTGACAAAATCAACATAGTCCTTTTCTCAAATTAAAGGAGAAAAGAGAAAGACACAGGCTGTAACCAGCCAGTGAAACAACAGTTCCCTAATGAGAATGGAGTTACACCTGTAACACATTGACTGTGTAAATCAGCCAGGTTAGAAGTCAGTCCTCAATAAAAAGGCATGCCTGCACTTCTTTATGTAACAGTACTGTCTAATGTACAACTGCTGTTGTCTCCTTATATCTTTGTGAAACTGGGATTTGAGGTTTGTCCTCATGTCCCTGTAAACTGTTTGAATGGTAGGGTTTGGGGCCTGGCTTTGCTGCTCCTCTCCCTTGTAAAATTGCTGTCTCTTGTATGTAGATTAGATTAGATTACATTACAGTGTGGAAACAGGCCCTTCGGCCCAACAAGTCCACACCGACCCGCCGAAGCGTAACCCACCCATACCCCTACATTTACCCCTTACCTAACACTACGGGCAATTTAGCATGGCCAATTCACCTGACCTGCACATCTTTTGGACTGTGGGAGGAAACCGGAGCACCCGGAGGAAACCCACGCAGACACGGGGAGAACGTGCAAACTCAACGCAGTCAGTCGCCTGAGGCGGGAATTGAACCCGGGTCTCTGGCGCTGTGAGGCAGCAGTGCTAACTGCTGTGCCACCGTGCCGCCCACAATGTAGCTGTAAATGTAACTGCTTGTTGTAAACTGTTTTTGTAATTTGTTTAATAAAATAAAAAAAATAAAAAAATAAAAAGGAATGCCAGTTAACAAACTGACGATGTGGTTCAGCCAGTTTAGGAATCAGGTTTCCTCCAAAAACAAACAGCAGTAACACACTGGATGTAGGCAGCCAGCTCAGAGTCAGTCCCCTCCCTGACACAAAATGGAGAGTCCTTAACACTAATCCAGCTCCCTGAGAGTAAACAGGACATCTGACACTCCAGTTCCTATGGTTATCCACTTTGGTGGCAAGTCCAGGAAGGCAGATTACTACCTAAATGGAGTCAAGGTAGGTAAAGGGGCAGTACAAAGAGATCTAGGTGTTCTTGTACATCAGTCAATGAAAGCAAGCACACAGGGACAGCAGGCAGTGAAGAAAGCTAGTAGCATGCTGGCCTTCATAACAAGAGGGATTGAGTATAGAAGCAAAGAGGTTCTTCTGCAGCTGTACAGGGCCCGGGTGAGACCACACCTGGAGTACTGTGTGCAGTTTTGGTCTCCAAATTTGAGGAAAGACATTCTGGCTATTGAGGAAGTGCAGCGTAGGTTCACGAGGTCCATTCTCGGAATGGCAGGACTATTTTACGCTGAAAGATTGGAGTGACTGGGCTTGTATACCCTTGAGTTTAGAAGGCTGAGAGGGGATCTGATTGAGACATATAAGATTATTAAAGGATTGGACACTCTGGAGGCAGGAAACATGTTTCCACTGATGGGTGAGTCCGAACCAGAGGATACCATTTAAAAATAAAGGGTAGGCCATTTAGGACAGAGATGAGGAGAAACCTCTTCAACCAGAAAGTGGTGGGTGTGTGGAATGCTCTGCCCCAAAGGGCAGTGGAGGCCAAGTCTCTGGATACTTTCAAGGAAGAGATGGATAAAGCTCTTAAGTGGAATCAAGGGATATGAGGATAAGGCAGGAACAGGATACTGATTCATTATGATCATGGCTGATCATCCTCAATGATGGTGCTGGCTCGAAGGGCAGAATGGCCTACTCCAGCGCCTATTGTCTATTATCTATCAGCCAGCACTCCCTGTCTGTAGGCTGGATGTTTTCACTCCTGCTCTGAGCACATAGCTTTTTAAACGTTCTGCAACTGAACCAGTTTGCTGTTGCTGGACAGAATTTCCTTAACCTGAAAGATTCTGGCTATCATTCAGTCATGACTTTCAGCCTGTCTTTTTTTGTTTCCAAAAAGCAACCTTACAAGCCACAGCTCAACAACATACAACAAAATCAGTCCAACCTCCACTTCCGTCCAAAACCACTGAAAAAATGTTGTCTTCTGCAGAGAACATTGAACACAGAACAGTTATTATGACACAGCCTTAAACACTTCTGTTAATTAAAACCAAACACCCAAAGATCACCTTGCCTCATAATCTGTTAAAATATGGGTCACAAGGAACCCCCAGATTCCACTATTTAAAGAAAATAACATCAATTTATTTTTTTAACTCCAGAAATGGACATTAAACAACTATTCACAACTCTACATCCTCCTTTCTCTTAACTGCTTACTATCTGCCTCCAACTCTATAATGATAAGCATAAGACAGTTTATGAATAACAGTTATTAAAATTACGTCAACTTGATTTCAAAACCACACAGCTGCTGTCATCTTTTGGGTCTTTCTTCTTCCAGCTAAAGATCTTGCTGGGTCAACTTTTCTTTTTACTATGTGTATATTTCATATGAACAAAGAACAGAGAAAATTTACAGCTCAGGAACAGGTCCTTCGGCCCTCCAAGCCTGAGCCGATCCAATGTACTGTCTAAACCTATCGCCCAGTTCCTAAGCATCTGGATCCCTCTGCTCCCCACCTACTCATGCATCTGTCCAGACTGATCTTAAATGAATCTACCATGCCTGCCTCTACTACCACTGCTGGCAACGCGTTCCAGGCACCTACCACCTCTGTGGGAAGTACTTGCTGCGTGTATCCCCCTTAAACTTTTCACCTCTCACCTTGAATGTGTGACCTCTTGTTATTGAATCCCTCACCCTGGGAAAAAGCTTATCTCTATCTACCTTGTCTATACCCTTCATGATGTTGTAAACCTCAATCAGGTTCCCCCTCAATCTCCTTTTCCTAATGAAAACAAACCTAACCTACTCAACCTCTCTTCATAGCAAGCACCTTCCATACCAGGCAACATCCTCGTAAACCTTCTCTACACCCTCTCCAAAGCGTCCACATCCTTTTGGTAATGTGACCAGAACTGTACACAGTATTCTAAATGCAGCCAAACCAACGTCATGTACAATTTTAACATGACCTGCCAGCTCTTATACTCAATACTCTGCCAATTTAGGCAAGCATACTATATGCCTTCTTGACCACTCTATCCACCTATGCAGCAACCTTCAGGGTACAGTGGACTCCCAGATCTCTCTGCCCATCAACTTTTCCCAAGGCTCTTCCATTCACTGTATAATTTGCTCTAGAATTAATCTTGCCTAAATGAATCACCTTGCATTTGCCTGGATTGAACTCCATCTGACACTTCTCTGCCCAACTCTCCAGTCTATCTATATCCTCCTGTATTCTTTGACAGTCCCTTATGCTTTCTGCTACTCCACCAATCTTCATGTCATCTGCAAACTTGCTGATCATACCAACAGTGCCCTCTTCTAGATCATTTATGTATATTACAAACAACAGTGGCCCCAGCACTGACCCCTGTGGAACACCACTGGTTACCTTTCTCCATTTCAAGAAACTCCCTTCAACTACTACTCTCTGTCTCCTGTTGCTCAAGCAGTTCTTTATCCACCTAGCTGGAACACCCTGCACACCATGTGACTTCAATTTAAGTCCATGTATATGACTTACTTACAAAAGGTACCTTTGATGGAGAGTGTTTGCTAATTTCTTGGAGAGCTAGATGTTACCTCTCCATGCATTTTTCTCTCTCTATGGCAGTTACTCTCTGATCAATTTTCAAAACGTCCACATTTTATACCGCCTCAACATCGGATCGTCTCAATGATTCGATGCTGGCAAATCAATAAATTTAAATCAATAAAATTAGAAAGGGTTTTAGTATCCTGTGGCATAATTTAAACTGATTGGTTAAATTTGAATTGTTGTCAAAACAGCAACCAAATCTCAGGTATACATTTCACTGCCAAATATTACATATTTCAATTTTCCAGTCCACTCTGGGGCTACTATCTAGTCATATATATAGGTGCTTATAAGCTCTCAGTTCAAAAAGCAGCATTCTCTTTCTCTTAATGAACAGTACACACCTTCAACACAGTACAGTACAGGCCCTTCAGCCCTCAATGTTGTGCCGACCTTTTCTCATACTCTAAGACCTCATTGACTTGTATGCCCTACACTTTATTACCATCCATGTGCCTATCTAAGAGCTGCTTAAATGCCCCTAGTGTGTCTGACTCCACTGTGAATAATGGCAGTGCATTCCACATGCCCACCTACCTCTGACACCTGCCCTAAACCTTCTTCCAATCATCTTAAAATTATGACCAGGTGATAGCCATTTCTGCCCTGGGAAAAAGTCTCTGGCTATCCACTCCATCTATGCCTCTCATCATCTTGTACACCTCTATCATCTTCCTTTGTGCCAACATTCCTGATGAAGAGCTCATGCTCAAAACGTCGACTCTCCTGCTCCTTAGATAATGCCTGAGCAACTGTTTTTGCAGTATCACAATTTTTGACTCCAATGAGAAAAACCTTTCTTCATAAGACAAAGAGTCACAGAGATGTACAACACATTAAAGACCCTTCAGTCCAGCTCGTCCATACCAATCAGATATCCCAATCCAATCTAGTCCCACCTTCCAGCACCCGGCCCATATCCCTCCAAACCCTTCCTATTCATACACCCATCCAAATGCCTCTTAAATGTTGTAATTGTACCAGCTTCCACCACATCCTCTGGCAGCTCATTCCATACACGCACCACCCTCTGTGTTAAAAAGTTGTCCCTTAGATCTCTTTTATATCTTTACCCTCTTACCCTAAATCTATGATCTCTATTAGATTAGATTCCCTACAGTTTGGAAACACACCATTTGACCTAGCAAGTCCACACCGACCCTCCAAAGAGCAACCCACCCAGACCCATTTCCCTCTGACCAAAGCATCTAACACTTTGGGCAATTTAGCATGGCCAATTCACCTGGCCAGCACATCTTTGGACTGTGGGAGGAAACCCACACAGACACAGGGAGAATGCGCAAACTCCACACAGACAGTCACCCAAGGCTGGAATTGAACCCAGGTCCCTGGTGCAGTGAGGCTGCAGTTCTAACCACTGAGCCACCGTTTCGCCCTTCTGAGCAGCCATATCTAGTTCTGGACTCCCCGACCCCAGGGAAAAGATTTTGTCTATTTAGCCTATTCATGCCCCTCATGATTTTATAAACCTCGATAAGGTCACCCCCTCAGCCTCCGACGCTCCAGGGAAAACAACCCCAGCCTGTTCAGCCTCTCCCTGTAGCTCAGATCCTCCAACCCTGGCAACATCCTTGTAAATCTTTTCTGAACGCTTTCAAGTTTAACAACATCTTTCCAATAGGAAGGAGACCAGAATTGCACGCAATACTCTAACAGTGACCTAACCAATTTCCTGTACAGCCGCAACATGACCTTCCAACTCCTGTACTCAATACTCTGACCAATAAAGGAAAGCATACCAAACACCTCCTTCACTATCCTATCTACCTGTGACTCCACTTTTAAGGAGCTATGAACCTGCACTCCAAGGTCTCTTTGTTCAGCAACACTCCCTAGGACCTTACCATTAAATGTATAAGTCCTGCTAAGATTAGCTTTCCCAAAATGCAGCACCTCGCATTTGTCTGAATGAAACTCCATCTGCCACTTCTCAGCCCATTGGCCCATCTGTTGTAATCTGAGGTAACCCTCTTCGCTGTCCACTACACCTCCAATTTTGATGTCATCAGCAAACTTACTAACTATACTTCTTATGTTCACATCCAAATCATTTATATAAATGATGAAAAGTAGAGGACCCAGCATCAATCCTTGTGGCACTCCACTGGTCACAGGCCTCCAGTCTGAAAAACAACCCTCCACCACCACCCTCTGTCTTCTACCTTTGAGCCAGTTCTGTATCCAAATGGCTAGTTCTCCCAGTATTTTGTGAGATCTCACCTTGCTAATCAGTCTCCCATGGGGAATCTTGTCGAACGCCTTACTGAAGTCCATATAAATGACATCTACTGCTCTGCCCTCATCAATCCTCTTTGTTACTTCCTCAAAAAACTCAATCAAGTTTGTGAGACATGATTTCCCATGCATAAATCCATGTTGACTATCCCTAATCCCTTGTCTTTCCAAATACATGAACATCCTGTCCCTCAGGATTTCTTCCAACAACTTGCCCACCACCGACGTCAGACTCACTGGTCTTGTCCTTACCGCCCTTCTTCAACATTGGCACCACGTTTGCCAACCTCCAGTCTTTCGGCACCTCACCTGTGACTATCGATGATACAAATATCTCAGCAAGAAGCCCAGCAATCACTTCCCGAGCTTCCCACAGAGTTCTAGGGTACACCTGATCAGGTCCTGGGGATTTATCTGGAGGAGAAAGTGAGGTCTGCAGATGCTGGAGATCAGAGCTGAAAATGTGTTGCTGGAAAAGCGCAGCAGGTCAGGCAGCATCCAGGGAACAGGAGAATCGACATTTCGGGCATAAGCCCTTCTTCAGGAAGCTTCTTCCTGAAGAAGCTTCTTCCTGAAGAAGGGCTTATGCCCAAAACGTCGATTCTCCTGTTCCCTGGATGCTGCCTGACCTGCTGCGCTTTTCCAGCAACACATTTTCAGCCCTGGGGATTTATCCACTTTTATGCATTTTAAGACATCCAGCACTTCCTCCTCTGTAATATGGACATTTTTCAAGGTGTCACCATCTATTTCCCTCCAGTCTATATCTTCCATGTCCTTTTCCACAGTAAATACTGATGCAAAATACTTGTTTAGTATCGCCCCTATTTCCTGCAGCTCCACACAAAGGCCATCTTGCTGATCTTTGAGGGGCCCTGTTCTCTCCTTAATTACCCTTTTGTCCTTAATGTATTTTTAAACCCCTTTGGATTTTCCTTAACCCTATTTGCCAAAGCTATTCCAAGTCCCCTTTTTGCCCTTTTTGCCCTCCTGATTTCCCTCTTAAGTATACTCCTACTACCTTTTTACTCTTCTAAGGATTCCCTCGATCTATCCTGTCTATACCTGACATATGCTTCCCTCTATACCTGACATATGCTTCCTTCTTTTTCTTAATCAAACCATCAATTTCTTTAGTCATCCAGCATTCCCTATACCTACCAACTTTTCCTTTCACCTTAACAGGAATATATTTTCTCTGGACTCTCATTATCTCATTTCTGAAGGCTTCCCATTTTCCAGCCGTCCCTTTACCTGCGAACATCTGCGCCCAATCAGCTTTTGAAAGTTCTTGCCTAATACCATCAAAATTGGTCTTTCTCAAATTTAGAACTTCAACTTTTAGATCTGGTCTATCCTTTTCCATCACTATTCTAATAGAATTATGGTCGCTGGCCCCAAAGTGCTCCCCCACTGACACCTTATTCACCTGCCCTGCCCTATTTCCCAAGAGTGGATTACATTTTGCACCTACTCTATTAGGTGCGTCCACATACCGAATCAGAAAATTGTCTTGTCCGCACTTAACAAATTCCTCTGCATCTAAACCCTTAACTCTGTGGCAGTCCTGGTCTATGTTTGGAAAGTTAAAATCCCCTACCATAACCACTCTATTATTCTTACTGATAGCTGAGATCTCCTTACAAATTTGTTTCTCAATTTCCCTCTGACTATTATGGGGTCTATATCAATCCCAATAAGGTGATCATCCCTTTCTTATTTCTCAGTTCCACCCAAATAACTTCCCTGGATATATTTCCAGGAATATCATCCCTCAACACAGAATTGCTATGATATCCCAGTCCCATGTTCCTAACCATGCCCTGAGTTCATCTGCCTTCCCTGTTAGGCCCCTTGCATTGAAATAAATGCGGTTTAATTTATTAGTCCTCCAGTCCAGGCACCTGGTAAATCTCCACTTCAGTCTCTCTAAAGTTTCCACATCCTTCCTATAAAGAGGCCACCAGAAATGAACGGAATATTCCAAGTAAGGTCTCACCAGCCTTTACACAGCTGCAGCATAATCTTGCAGCTCTTAAACTCAATCTCCCTGCTAATGAAAGCCAACACACCATATGCCTTCCTAACAACCCTATCAATTTGGGTGGTAACTTTGAGGTATCTATGAAAATAGAACCCCAAGATCCCCCTGTTCCTCCACACTGCCAAGAATCCTGCCTTTAACCTTGTAACCTGCATTCAAATTCAACCTTCAAAAATGAATCATTTCACACTTTTCCATCTGCCACTTCTCAGCCCAGCTCTGCATCCTGTCAATGTTCCATAGCAGCCTACAACAGCTGTCCCACACTACCCACCACCAACCTTCGTGTCATCAGCAAAATTACTAATCCACCCTTCCCATTTCCTCATCCAAGTCATTTATAAAAATCACAAAGAGCAGAAGTCCCAGAACAGATTCCTGCAGAACACCACTGGTCACCCAACTTTGGGCTGAATACTTTTCATCTACTACCACCCTCTGTCCTCTATGGGCCAGCCAATCCTGTACTGCGGAACCACAGGCCAACGAGCCTGACATAATTCATTGTGAAAGTAGACCAATTGACTGAGTGGACAACAAGTCTACAAAAGCAGTGTAATATCAGGAAAGGGAGATCCTTTACCCTGTAGGGGCTGAAAACTGAATTGTTTTTGAAAGGGATGAAATTTGTAAATGATCATAGAAAAGATGCAAACAATTTAGCAATTAGGAAGGCAAATGGGCTGTTGACCTATATTGGTTTGGAGTAAATGATTAAAGAAATCTTGTTACAGTTGTACAGGATTTTGATTAGAACACAGAACTATAGTTCTTGAGAAGAAGAATCACTGAAGCTGATATGTTACTTCTGCTTTCTCTCCACAGATGCTACCAGACCCTGCTCAATTTTTCCAGCAATTTCTGTTTTTGTTACTGAAATGCAGTTTGTTCCTTTTGTTTTAGAATACTGTGTGGTTTGATCTCCATATTTCAGGGAGGATATACTTGCTGTATGTGCGATACAGCGAAGGTTCATTATTGAGATAAGGGGGTTGTCCTGTGTTAGGGGAATGAGTAAATTAGACCAATGATCTCGTGTTTGGAAGAATGCGTTTAGACACCGAAGAGGTTCAGGAATCTGGAACACTGCAGGGTGACCAACTGACGCTGATTTATTGTTGTCACATATACTGAGATTCAGCGAAAAGTGTTGTTTTGCATGCTTAAGGGATACTTTGACCAGGTGGCACTGGCATGTTCACTGACTGAGCTTGATGGATGTTGGTGAGATCTCAGTTAGGCGATTGGATTGGATGCCGAAATCATTGACTCGACACAAAAAAAACTGCATATGTTGAAATCCAAAGTAAACAAGTCGGAGGCTGGAAGAGCACAGCAAGCCAGGCAGCAGCAGGAGGTGCAGAAGTCCGATGTTTCAGGTATAACCCTTCTTCAGGAAGTAATTGACCAGGCAACATGTGGGAGTTTTAGGGAAATGCAGTGTCTGGACACACTGCAGTTTGTGTATCGTCCCAACCGCTCAACAGATGATGTCATCTCCACCACCCTCTATCTGGCCCTCACCCACCTTGACAAGAAGGACATCTACGTTAGATTATTGTTCATAGACGTCAGCTCTGCATTTAACATGATCATTCCTCAGCACCTGATTGGAAAGCCAAGTCTGCTGGGTTGAATATCGCCCTCTGTAATTGGATTCTGGACTTCCTGACTGGGAGACCTCAGTCAGTCTGAATTGGGAACAATATCTTCAACACCATCACATTGAGCACTGAGCACAGCCCTCTCCGGAGATCATGGTCAAGATTAGAGTGTTGCTGGAAAAGCACAGCAGGTCAGGCAGCATCCAAGGAGCAGGAAAATCGACATTTTGGGCAAAAGCCCTTCATCAGGAATCTCTGCCCGAAACGTTGATTTTCCTGCTCCTCGTATGCTGCCTGATCTGCTGGGCTTTTCCAGCGCCACTCGAATTTTGACTCTGTACCCTCATGTAGTCTGTGTGTTTATATAGTACCTTGATCCTGGAGGAACGCTGTCTCATTTTTATTGTACCAGCTGTATATGATCTGGAGGTAGGTTTGACGAAAACAAACCTCCCAGCTCAGTGAGCAATCTTACATTCAGAACCTCAACCTGAGCTTCAAATCTCCTCAAAAAACAACCAAAAAAAGCTACTCTGCTCTTCTCTTCTCTCCTCTAAAGGGTCAAGCCGGCCCAGACAAATTGCCTTAAAAAAATCTAAGTTATATCCTTGCAACTGACAAAATACCCATGAGGTCTGTGTCCTCTTGATTTTGTATAGGTAACTTTCCCTGGCTCGGAAACATTCCAAGGAGTAATGCTACCCACACACGGTTCTCCCCAATAGCCTCCTTTCAGACAGCGCGCCAGGAAGCCCCTACTCCAGGATTTGGCACACATAAAGACAATTCCAACAAGTCCTGTATGTGTGATTGCATTGGCCTGATCAATTTGGACTGAGGAGGAGAAATTTCATGATCATTCAAATTCTATTCTACATAGAAGAATACAGCGCAGTACAGGCCCTTTGGCCCTCGATGTTGCGCCGATCCAAGCCCACCTAACCTATACTAACCCACTATCCTCCATATACCTATCCAATGCCCGCTTAAATGCCCATAAAGAGGGAGAGTCCACCACTGCTACTGGCAGGGCATTCCATGAACTTACGACTCGCTGAGTGAAGAACCTACCCCTAACTTCAGTCCTATATCTACCCCCCCTTAATTTAAAGCTATGCCCCCTTGTAATACCCGACTCCATACGCGGGAAAAGGTTCACACTGTCAACCCTATCTAACCCCCTAATCATCTTGTACACCTCAATCAAGTCACCCCTAAACCTTCTTTTCTCTAATGAAAACAGCCCCAAGTGTCTCAGTCTTTCCTCATACGATCTTCCTTCCATACCAGGCAACATCCTGGTAAACCTCCTCTGCACCCGTTCCAGTGCCTCCACATCCTTCCTATAGTATGGCGACCAAAACTGCACACAATATTCCAGATGCGGCCGCACCAGAGTCTTATACAACTGCATCATGACCTCAGGACTCCGGAACTCAATTCCTCTATTCTGTTGATAGTCCCCTGTTTAATCTATTTAAGAACGACATAGCCTGATGTTTGGTCTGTTGTGGATGTGGGGACAGGACAGGAAAGTGGAAGTGAAGTCTGAGAACATTTGATAGTATTGAATGGTTAGACAGGCCGAATAGCCTTCACATGATGCCCCTTTTTATGTGTTTAATGTAACAGGTTATCTCATAAAATTAACACATTCACTCAAAAAATGCATATTGAATTCATTTGCAATGAGAAGAATTGAACATTACTGGAGTTAACTCTAAATGACAAATGTAACTGCCTTGGCTGTTGGCCGGAGATTCCCGAAGCTTTCCATGGGCCGGGCTCCGGAAATGTACGAAGGACCCTCGGTGAGGGCGGGGCGGGCTCCGGAAATGTACGAAAGACCCGCGGTGAGGGCGGGGCGGGCTCCGGAAATGTACGAAGGACCCTCGGAGAGGGCGGGGCGGGCTCCGGAAATGTACGAAGGACCCTCGGAGAGGGCGGGGCGGTCTCCGGAAATGTACGAAGGACCCCCGGAGAGGGCGGGGCGGGGCGGTCTCCGGAAGTTGCGAGGCCTTATATCCGCTTCCCGGCGTGAGTCTCTCTCTTTTTCGCGGCTGCAGCAAGATGGTGGAGGTTGTTCTGGGCGCGTCCGTTCTGTATCCATCGGCATCCTCCATCGTGGAGCCTCGGGCTGATTCACCGGCGGCTGGATGTGACTGCCGCGGCTCCTGCGAGTGAACTTTCGCCAAGATGTCGTTGAACGGTACTTGAAAGAGGCGCGATTGATGTTGGTAAAACTTCGCGTATGCAGAAAGCCAGAGGGTTGCAGCTCCCTGAGCAAGCTTACAACGTGGGGGGAAAAGTGAACATTGCAGCATCTCGGGAGCGTTCACCTGGTTAAAGATGCACTTGATCTGCAATCGTTTATTCACCTCCCCACCTGTATGCATCAAGAAAAAATAACTCCTTTCCAACTTGGAGCATGTTTTGATGTTAGAATAGTCATGGAGATGTACAGTTTGGGGACAAACCTTGCAGTTCAACTCGTTCATGCCCAGCAGTTGCCCTAAATTAATCTAGTCCCATTTGCCAGCACGTGGCCTGTAAGCCTCTAAACCCTTTCTATTCATATACCCATCCAAATGCCTTTTAAATGCTGTAATTGTACTAGTCTCCTCTGGCAGCTCATTGCATAGATGCACCATCGTACACATGAAAGCAGTTGCCCCTTAGGTCCATCTTAACTCCTTCCCTTCTCACCCTAAACCTACATCATGTAGTTCTGGAATAGTTAGGTGCTTGGTTTTGGGCTAGCACAGATTTGATGGGCCAAAGGGCATTTTTCTGTGCTTTAGGTTTCTATGAATGTGTAGGTTAGGTGCATTAGACAAGGGAAATGTATAATAATAGGGTAGGGGATTGGGTCTGGGTGGGATTCTCTATGGAGGGTCAGTGTGGACTTGGGTCAAATGGTCTCTTTCCACGCTGAAGGAATTCTATAAATACTTGTAATTCTAAAATTACTACTTGCGGCTTTGCTTTTACATTCAACTTCTAGTTGTGCAAGACTCCCCTCGGCAGAACTTTTCTTAGAATTCAATGTTTTCCCTTAAAATTCAGTGTTTCTGTTCAAGGCTCAGTGGGTTATTGGAGTAAATAAAGTTCTAGAGGGAAGTTGTGATAGAAACTGCTTGTACGAGGAAATATGATTAAAGATGTACGGAAAAGCCACACAGTCGGTGGTTGATGTAAAAATACTGGCAAAGTGAGTGCCCATTTAATGCTGTCTTCCCACTCTTGGTAAATTGTGGTGCCTAATTTTTGAGGGTTTATACACTTTCAGGTAGTGAGTCCACATGAACACTGAATGAAACATGTTCTCCCAACCTTCTCTCCCATCCGTCACTGTTGACACAAAATTGTGCCTTAGATTTGTTTTCTTAGCCTTTAAATATAAATATAGTTGTGTATTAGTAACCCCCTGTTCATCTTGCCACAACAAGTTAATGAATGCCCTTCCTTTTATCACCCTGTCCACTTTGTCTGTGATCCCTACTGCTTGTAGCGGTGTCTCCCATTATTTTTTTAACTACAAAATTCAGGTGGTGGTGACTCGTCTGTTTTCTCTCTGCTTCTGGAGAGAGCTTGGTCGTGCACGTGGTGTGACAGTTTGTGGGTCTGGGGCAGCAGGGGCCATGGATTGGGACTCTGCCATAGGGGATTGACCCCCAAAGTGGCATTGTGGTCAGTCCCCTGGCACCTGCAGTGACAGGAGGTGGCCTGAGGCCTCCTGGAGGGGTGGTCTGAAAGGAGGCGATCGAGGCCCTATAGGAAGTGCATGCCTAAGCACTTAACACTGTTGAACTTCTAACTTTTCTTCTTCTGTGCTTAACAGCTTCTGGGCTGTAATGTCGGACTTTTTTTTTGCTTTTGTCATAAGGTTTTGTCTCTAGATGCCTTTGTAATTAAGATGGTGACGTTGTACGTTTCTCACTGCATGTACTTATGTACTTGAGTGCACAGACTAAAATCTAATTCTAATACCAGTCATCCTGAAGGCTCAGTTATGCAACGCTGAAGCAACTTGTCAATGCCGACCAGATATCCTCAACTGATCGAGTTGCATTTGGCCCAAATCCCTCTTGAACCCCTCCTATTGGTGGCACCCACCATCTCTACTTCCTCCGGCAGCTTGTTCCATTCCCTACGTGCAGCCTATAATTCATTCCCAACTATGTGACTTAGTCCTTTTTCCTAAATTAGATGTAGAGTTACTAGAATTTTTGAGTTCTCCGATTCTTAATGTAGAGATTGAATGGGCCAGCTTGCATCCATTTCTCCTCATTGAACAATCCCGAAATTCAATCAAGCCAGTCCTTGGTAGAGAAAGGTTTTCTCTCTATCTAATCCTATTTTGGGAGTGTGAGGGAACACTAACTTTACTAACGCGACCATGCTGTCTGGTCTTAAGTGGTGTAACACAATGTAATTCTATGCCTTATACCTGAATATGCTTTAACTTGTACTTTTCTATTTGAATCAGAGGTTGGAATCTGAACAGGAGTTGAGTGCTTGCCTGCTGCAGTCACAGGTATGAGTCTTTCTTACAACATTGTCTCCTGGAGCCTGTCACCCTCCTATCTAATCTTGTCCCATGTGTGTGTATGGCCAAGGCAAAGCTGAGTAACAACCCCAGTGCAGGAAGCAGTGAAGGTCTGGCTTGTGACCTAGCTATGCCAACACACACTGCAACAGATTCAGAGCTCTGCCTTGTGGTTGTTTGGAATCACTAGGAAGGAATCTGTGCCCACTCTGCTCGACTGGGGTTGAGAACATTTACTTGAGCTGTAAGTTGTTGTAGACCGTCCGTGTTTTATGACTTGTGCCTTGGAGTAGCCACCCCAGTGAATCTGACCCTTGCTTTTGCACCTTGCTGTGCAGGGGGCTGTGAACTGAAGCCATGCCCTGTACAGACAGAGATGGACAATTGCTGTTAAACTGGAACGTGGGCAGTAGTAGGGCATTCCATAATTCATTTGCCTTGCCATTCAACAAGATCGTGTGTCCTCATCATAGAGATGTACAGCATGGCAGCATACCCTTTGGTCCATGCCAACCAGATATCCCAACCTAATCTTATCCCATTTGCCAGCGTTTGTCCCATGTCCCTCCAAACGTTTCCTATTCGTATACCCATCCAGCTAATTCTTAAATGATGGATGTTGGTACAATTGCACCACTTCCACATTAAACTCCATGTGCCAGATTTTGGCTTTATTCCTTTAACGTATCCATACCCATTTATAAATGTCTCATTGCTTCTTTACAACTTAATGTCTTACCTAGATTAACTATGGTGGATTTGATCCCTGCAATTTTCCACCTTAATGACACTTTCCTACCCTAGTCCTATATCCCTTACCATCTTTGGTATTTAGAAATGTCTGTCTTGAATATAATCAGTGACTCTGCTTCCACAGCCCTCTGGTGTCAAAAGGCCAAAGGCGCTCAACCCAGAGTGCAGAAATTTCTCCTCCCCATCAGTCCAAAATGGTCTATTCCTGATTGTGACACTGTATTTATGATTCTTGAGACCTCTTTCATTCAGAGGAAATGTTCTTGCTGAATCTACCCTTCAGACTCAGTGCTGCTGCCTCAGTACCAGGGACCCAGGTTGCATTCCACACTCTGGCGACTCTCTCTGTGGAGTTTTGCGCGTTCTCCCAGTGTCTGCGTGGGTTTCCTCCGGGAACTTAGGTTTCCTCCCACAATCCAAAGATGTGTAGGTCAGGAAAATTGGCTATTCTAAATTGCCCACGGTGTTACTTGCATTAGTCAGGGGGAAATGGGTCTGGGTGTGTTACTCCTTTGGAGGGACGGTGTGGACTTTTTGGGCCGAAGGGCCTGTTTCCCCACTGTAGGGGATCTAATCTAATCTAATCAAGCCCCTACAAGAATTCTGTATGCTTCAATGAATTCGACCCATGTTCTGTTATACTCCAGAGACTGTAGGACCAGTCTTTGATCCCTCCTCACAAGACAATCCTGTTACCCCAAGGTTTAGTCTGAACCTCTTGCCTTATACAGCCATCTTTGGGCAGAGACTAAAGCTGACCACAGTACTCAGGTGTAGTCTCAAGTCTCTGACTGCAAAAAGGTATTTCACTTGAGGTTTGCTTTTCCATGGCTTGTGATGTTTGCATGTTAGCTGTCAGTGATGGATAACGAAGGACATCCTGATACCTTTGGATAACAGTTACCAAGCTCCATTTCATTTGTTTTTCCCAACAAAGTGGCTAGCATTTTTCTGCATGTTGTATCTGTCATGTTATGAATGACATCTAGTGCTGTGGGGCTCATGTGGCATTTCAAGTAAATGTTGTGTCGCTGTTTGAACAGCAGTGTAAACTTGACAGGCAGAATGGTCGACTCCTGTCTTAAGCACTTCTCTAAATACCCTAAATACTTCTCTTTCATCCCCTTGATTCTCATTTCCTCGGCTCTGGCAACTGCAGTCTTGGAAGCTTTTCCATCTGATCCCTGCATTCGTTTCTTTAATAGAGGTTCTAAAGAGCTGGAGGTCACATCCTTGTAATGCCCCATTGTTCACAGCCTGCCAAGTGTGGAGTGGGGTCCATTTATTCCTGTTAGCCAATCATTAATTCATGCCCACAATTGCCTTCTATTCCACATGCAATAGTTTTATTTAACTGGTCTTCGGTGTGACCTTGTGAAAAAAAAATTTTTAAGATCAAGAAATTTGTTATGTCTTTTCCTGCTAGCAACAAGTGATTTCCCACTCAGGAATCCAAGTTGTCTGCGTAAACTTGCAGTTATTTTCTAAAGTGCCTTGTTAGGATGTTCTCCAAATCAATTTGTATTTTCCAACTTCTCATGACTGGTTAGCGATTCTGTACTTCTGTATTTTCTTGCTCCTCCCTTTAACAATGGGGTTACATTTTGCTACTATCCAATCTACAGGCACTATTCTGGAATCTATTATTGGGGGAAATAGTCACTAGCATGTCCATTATCTATAGCCACCTTTGAACATCCGGTGTGTAGGTTATCATGTACAGGGACTTTATTAACTTCTGTTAATTTCTCGACCACTACTTTTTTCACTAATATTTTTGTCCAGTTTTCCCATTATTAGTAGACCCTTGGTGTTCTCATATTCTCAATGACTGTCTTTACAATGGAATACAATCTTTTGTTCTGCTATTTCCCACTATTAAAGACCTGAAATTTAATCTAGCACCTGCACTCTGGTGGGAAGTGAAATGGGGAGTGTTTGAGGTAGGTGTCATGATGGGCTATCCCTCCTTGCTGTTCTAATATGAATGGGCTGGATCCAGTTTTCTTTCTGACTCTCATTTACTGAGCCAGCCAATAAACAAGTGCCATCAAACACCCCTTCAGGCATTGCACAAACTTTGTATGTCACTGTCTTGAGAGTGATGAGGGCAGTGCAGAGGAATCTGTTCCCTGTGTAACCCTGTGCTGTTCTGTCATGGAGTGTTTGGCGATTAGTGTTGGAGTTTTACTTCAGTTTAAAGAGTGGAGGGAGCTTTACTTTGTATCTAACCGTTGATGTATCTGTCCTTGGAGTGTTTGGGGACAGTGTTGAGGGATCAGTTTGAATTTTGAAAACAGAGCGTTAATTGAGTCAAGGGGAGATTTACTCTACCCCTTGATGCTCTGGTCATCTAGTTATATCTAAACATTATTGTACCTGACTTCCTTATGAATTTAACTTTTCTCCTGTTAGAATTGCAGGTTGGAGTCTGAGGGTGAGATGTGGAAGTGATCTTGCTTGGCATTCAGTGTTGCAGGTATGAGTCTTTTGTTGCTATCTCACCTCGAGCCTACCGCCATTGTACCACCTCCTGTCCCGTGAGTGTGTACAGCCAGTGTAAGGCTCAGAATAAAGTAATCAGTGTAGGAAGCAGTGACGGTCTGACCCGTGACCCAGCTGTGCCGACATCCACTGAAACAAATTGAGTCTTAACCGGTGGTTGGTTGTTTGAGGTTGAGGTAGGAAAGGTTCTTGCTCTGCTTTGGCGTACACCGTGGGGATTGTCCAGAGTGTTTGCTGATATGTTTGACCTGTTTGAAGCTGGTGGGATATCGAGCCTCATGTCTGATCCAGTAGAATCTTCAGTAACACTCCACTAAGTGCCTGACCTCTGTCTGAGACCATTGGTGGGACTGGGTTTTGCTATACTTGTTAAAGTCCATTTCCAGCTCCTGAACTGGTGGGAGAAACTGTCTGTTCATGGTAGCAATGAGAGATTCAAGCTGGGGATCAGTGAATTGTGCCCCTGAAAGCCCTTATGCCACAACGGGAATGGGCATAATCAAAGTTCACTTAACCAACAGGACAATTTTCTTAAATCAAATCAGAAGAACCTGTGGTACTTAAGGGATATGATGCATTGGGGGAGTAAAGGGCATGTGTGTTGGAAGGTTTTTTATGTGTTCCATAGGGATGGGTGGTGGGTCCACATTTGTTTCATTTTTGTCTAAATATTTAGACGCAAATATAAACTGCGTGATTGGTAAGTTTGCTGAAAACACCAAAATTGGTGGTATAATGGACAGATTATCTCCGATTTGAGATCGCTATCAATTGAGTCAATGGGTTGAGAAGTGGCAGATGGAGTTGAATTTGGATAAATGTGAGGTATTGCATTTTGGTAAAACAAACAATGGCAGGTTTAATACAGTTAATGGTAGGGCCTCGGGTATTGATGTAGAACAGAGATCTGTGTTCAGGCACACAGTTCTTTTGAAGCTTGTGTCACAGGCAGATGGTTAAGCTGGTGTTTACATACCTTCATTGTTCAGTCTTTTGTGTGTGGGAGTTGGGATGTTTTGAGGTTGTACAGGACATTGGTGAGGCTCTTCTGGAGTACTGGCCATCCTGCTATAAGAAGAATGTTAAGTTGGAGAGGCTATAGAAGAGATTTCCCAGGATGTTGCTGGGCTTGGAGGGTTTGAGTTATAAGGAGAGGCTGGATAGGCCTTTGTCGACTGGAGCATGGAGATTGAAGAGAGACCTTAGGTTTATAAAATCATGAGGGGTATGGATAAGGTGAATGGCAGGTGCCTTTTCCTGAGGGTGGGGGGATGAGAAGAGAAAGATTTAAACAAAGGGTGGGGGGGGAAGGTGCCCTTTGTTTTGACCCTGGTTCTTGTGGAATGAGCTTGCAGAGGAAGGTGTGGATGCAGGTACAATGTTTAAAAGGCATTTAGATAAGTACATGAGGTTTGGAGGGATATGGGCCAAGGGCAGGCAGGTGGGTCTAGTTTTAACTTGAGATTATGGTTAGCATGGACGAGTTGGACCAAAGTGTTTCCATGCTAATTGACTTGACATTTTACTATTACTGAACATTCTAGAATGCCTTCAGTGGGGAAGCAGGCCACTCAGCACATCAAACCTCAGAGCGTCCCCCAGAGAATCCCCATGGCTGCACATTCCCCTAGCACCACCTAGCCTGAACACAATGGTCAATTTAGCATGGCCAGTCTACCTAACCTGTATGTCTTTGGGCTGTGGGAGGAAACCAGAGCACCCAGAGGAAACCACTGCAGATATGGGGAGAATGTGCAAACTCCACACAGTCACCCAAGGCTGGAATCGAACCTGGGTCTCTGGAGCTGAGACAGCAGTGCTACTCTAGTGAGAAGGTATCTAACCCACTATGTTGGGTCATCAGTGAAGTTTTTAGAAATGCAATGTCCTAAAGCTCTTCTATATTGAAACCATGTTGTACCTGACTTTCTAAATCCATTTTAACTTTTGTTTTGGTTATAGGTTGGAATTTAAATGAGAGATGGAAGAGATTTCTTGTCTTGCAGTTTTGCAGGTATGAGTATTGTCTTGTGTCCTACTTCTCCCAGAGCCCACCGCCATCATACCAACTCCTGTGCTGTGAGTTGTGTATGGCCAAGGCAAGGCTCAGAGTAAAGTAATCAGTGTAGGAAGCAGTGATGGTCTGACCTGTGACCCAGCTGTGCCGACATCCACTGAAACAGATTGAGTCTTATCCTGTGGTTAGTTGGGGTTAGTAGTCACTAGCAGGGGTCCTCGCTGACCATGCTGCAATGATATACCCTGTGGGGTTTGCTGGAATGTTTGACCAGCTTTCTGACATCTGCCTTGAGCTGGTGGTACATTTGAGCCTTCTGGTGTCTGATCCTGTGAAATGTTCAGTAACACTCCAAGATTGAGGGTCCGACCCCCTATTTGAAACCATTGCAGACTAGTGGAGGGACTGGGTTTTAGAACATAAAACAATACATCACAGAACAGGCCCTTTGGCCCTCGATGTTGCGCCAACCTGTACACTATTCTCAGCTCGTCCCCCTGCACTATCCCAAAATCATCCATGTGCTTGTCTAAGGATTGTTTAAATCTCTGTGGCTGAGTTGACTACATTAGCAGGTATGGCATTCCATGCCCTTACCACTCTCTGCGTAAAGAACCTGCCTCTGATATCTGTCTTAAATCTATCACCCCTCAGTTTACAGTTATGCCCCCTCATACAAGCTGACATCATCCAAGGAAAAAGACTTTCACTGTCTACACTATCTAATTCTCTGATCCCTGTTTTTGCTGTCCCTTGCTTGTGGCCTTCAGCTCAAAGAGCTCACTTTAAATCCAATTCGGGCTGCTGGGTGGTCTTGAGGCGTTCGCCTTTTCATGTACTGGTGAAGAGATTCCAGCTGGGGGATCAGTGAATAGGGCACCAGATGTACCGATTCCTCAGAACAGGCAGACTGAAGCAGTGAAACTTGCTCAGCGAGTAAGGCAATGTGCTTAAATATTACTCTACAGAACCTCAACCTGAGTTACAAATCTTCTCAAAACTCACTGCATCAGAGTAACCTGTTCACTGAGGCTGTTCTACTCTGTCATCTCTGTTGTACCTGTCTCAGCTGTGCAAAGGGAGCTGGTATGTGCATTGTGATTTTCTGTGTATATAAATCCATGTTATTATCTTCACAGGCTTTCCAGTTGTGGGCCAGTGGTGACACCAGGACATGATGTCTGGAACGCCCCCAAATTGAACCTTTGGATGAAACTTGTATTATGGCATTATTCAATGTGTTGAATTACTTGTTGATTAAAATCACTGAATTCTGTTTTGAATGAGAAACTTTCTTAAGTGGTAGGTTACTGACTGTGGTACTCTATTTCTCTCCTTCCTTCAATCCACTCTGGCTCCATTTCATTGGCCTTTCAGTTAATGTTAATAGCTACCTCACCTTAATTGCGATTGGTATTTATCCCAGAAATAGAAGAAATCTGGGTGTAATCTTGCTGACTCTAGGAGCATGCTGTGTTTTCTGCATTAAGCCACTGGCTGCTGTTCATTTACATTGCCTGTGAAGGGCTTTGGGATGCCTTGAGATTATACTGTTCTCAAGTTGCAAGTTAACTGATTACTCTAATTTCTTAAATCGCATGCACTAAAAGGCCATTACATCCTTCTAGTAACCAGTCAGGAGTGAGGTGGTTGAGGAAATAGTCAGTTACGGAGCTGGAAATGTGTTGCTGGAAAAGCGCAGCAGGTCAGGCAGCATCCAGGGAACAGGAGAATCGACGTTTCGGGCATAAGCCCTTCAGGAATGGGGAAAGTTTGTCCAGCAGGCTAAGATAAAAGGTAGGGAGGAGGGACTTGGGGGAGGGGCGTCGGAAATGTGATAGGTGGAAAGAGGACAAGGTGAGGGTGATAGGTCAGACTGGGGTGGGGGCGGAGAGGTCGGGAAGAAGATTGCAGGTTAGGAAGGCGGTGCTGAATTCGATGGATTTGACTGAGACAAGGTGGGGGGAGGGGAAATGAGGAAACTGGTGAAACCCGAGTTCATCCCTTGTGGTTGGAGAGTTCCTAGCCGGAAGATGAGGCGTTCCTCCTCCAACCGTCGTTTTGTTG
>NW_025215381.1:1077679-1100623 GCF_004010195.1 Chiloscyllium plagiosum
GTACTAACTTTTGTGGATAATTGGGTACTAACTTTAGTGCATAATTATTCTAGTAAATAATTTCTTTCATCATGGTAGTTTAAACTTACAGTCAGCAAAATAACTGAGATAGCTGAAATGGATAAACTAGGCAAGAAAAGACCCATTGTTAAAATGTATATTCAGGAATGGAATGTACCTATGAACAATGGAAGATGTTACAAGCAAAACAAAGTGAAAGGAACATCAAGATCCAAGTTTAGCAGAATCTTCCTTACGTCAGCACTTAGAGGGAAGGGTCGCCAACTTGGAGAAGGGGGGGAAGTAATCAGGCCATTATCCATGGAAGGTTTGTAGCTCAGGTTGAGGTTTAGGGTGTAGGTTTGCTCACTGAGCTGTAGATTTGATATCCAGACTTTTCATTACCTGGCTAGGTAACATCATCAGTGGCAACCTTCAAGTGAAGCGAAGCTGTTGTCTCCTGCTTTCTATTTATATCTTTCTCCTGGATGGAGTTCCTGGCCTCTAGGAATTCTCTGGCATGTCTTTGCTTAGCCTGTCCCAGGATAGATGTGTTGTCCCAGTCGAAATGGTGGTTTTTATTGGACGATGGCTCACAGACTCTAGGATCTTGTAATATGAGGCAATCTTAATAGGACAGGATGACCTTGTGTTAGTCACAGACAGTTGCTTGAATCCAGCTGCATTTCTGTGGCAGGGAGAGGGGGGTTGGCCCTTGACAATCCAGAGTACGACTGCCTTGATATTATTGAATATCAGACTAAAGTGCGAATGGACTTAAGAGACGTACTGTTGCATGTGGGAGCTCAGTTGTTTATCGATGGGTCCTCCTCGGTGATTGAGGGTAAAAGGCACAATGGATATGCTGTATTAGACGGGTTAGAGGGAAGCATTACCGAGGCTGAAAGGCTGCCTAACGGCTGGTCAGCCCAAACTTGTGAACTCTATGCCCAAGAAAGAGCTCTCAGAACCTTAGAAGACAAAGAAGGAACGATATATACAGACTCCAAATATGCGTTTGGAGTGGTGCATACCTTTGGAAAAACTTGGCAAGAAACAGGACTGATAAAAAGCAGAAGTAAAGAACTAGCTCATGAGGAATTGATAAAACAAATGCTGGAATCTCTGTTACTCCCGAGAGAAATAGTGGTAGTTCATATAAACGGACATCAGAAGGGGAATGAACCGGAACTAAGGGGAAATAGACTGGCCGATGAGGTAGCTAAAGGAGCAGACCTAAATCCACAAGGAGCAGTGATACACTCCCTAATACCTGCAATTCCAGATCTTCAGGGTACCCTGTTGTTTACTGCAAAGGAGGAAAAGGAGCTAAAAGATTTAGGAGCTGCAAAGACAGCGGATGGGCGCTGGATGTTCCGCAATGGGAGGGAAATGTTGAATAAAATGATGCAAGAGATTATGGCTGTCCTACATCAGGGGAGCTACTGGGGAGTGCAAGCAATGTGTGATTTAGTCTTAAGGAAATATGGATGCAAAAGGATATATACGATAGCCAAACAGATATGTGAGGGATGCATAACATGTAAAAAAAATAAACAAGAAGGTGTTAAGGAAACAAGTCCCAGGAGAGAGAGAACCCGGGCTAAGACCATTTCAGAGCATTCAGGTAGATTATCCCGAATTACCCCGAGTGGGAACACTGAGGTATATGCTGGTAATGGTTGATCACCTATCTGGATGGGTGGAGGCGAACCCTTTAGCCACTGCCACCGCAAGTGGGGTGTCCAAGATGATACTCGAACACATAATTCCCAGATACGGGATAGTTGAGTGTATAGATTTGGATCAGGGAACTCATTTTACTTCCAGGGTCCTCCAGGGAGTGATGAAGGGGTTAGGAATGTCCTGGGAGTTCCACACCCCTTGGCACCCACCTTCATCAGGAAAGGTTGAGAGAATGAACCAGACACTCAAGAAGCAGTTATCTAAATTAGTCATTGATAGCAGACTCCCTTGGACTAAGTGTTTACCTATAGCCCTTTTGCAAATGTGAACGACCCCAAGGAAAGATATGAGGCTGTCCCCTTATGAGATATTGTTTGGCCTGCCCTATCTGGGAACGAAATGGGAACTGCCAACCCTGGAGACTAAAGATCTGTTCTTAAAGAAGTATACACTGGGTTTGTCCTCCTCTTTGTCTTTCCTCAGGAAACAGAGTGTGTTGGCACAGACTCCACCCCTTGAATTTGCCGTCCAACTGGGGGATTGGGTCCTAGTCAAATCATGGACTGAGACCAAATTGCAACCAGACTGGGAGGGGCCGTACCAAGTACTCTTGACCACTGAAACAGCGGTAAGAACGGCAGAGAAAGGCTGGACTCACTACACTCGGATCAAAGGGCCAGTGGAATCTCCAGTTGAGACAGAAGTCTGGACAACTGAATCGATGAAAGAGCCACTTAAACTTAAGTTGAAAAGACTTTAAATAACTGATTATACAGTAGTGGCGCAAACACGGGATAATTTCTGTAGTATTGTATGCTAAGTCTCTCGGTAGTTCAATACCACTGTAAAATGGGAAGAATGTTTAGTACACTATATTAGCTTTGCTGGTCTTAGGATTCTGTAAGGCCATGGTGTGGTCGTCTTACTTAGTGATAATGGTTCCAGAAAGTACAAATCCACGAGTCATAGAAACAGATGCCTGCAGCTGGTGGATTGTGGAAATGTAAGAGATCAAAGGCAATACAGTAACTCAGAGATACATCTTAGATTCTATGAAAAAGGTCCTGAAAAGGGGGTATGGGATAAGACTAACGGGATGACAGTGTCCCGGAGAGCGAAGTGTAAGGGATATCTTTGGGATAAAGTATGTAAAGAATGGCAGAGGCAGGAAGGCCTCAGAGGTGATCTCTTGATTAATCCGCTCGTTACAGTCCACTGAGGCCACTTCCGGCCAGCTCTTGACTGTGCCGATAAAAAGTGTAACCCAATATATTTAACAATAAAGAAAACCTCATGGTATAAGGGGGAGAAATCTATCAGGTCCAATTAGATCAAATATTTGGGAAAGCAGACGGGATGAATTTCCTAAGATGTTGTTTTAAAATACAGGTGAAAGACAGAACCTGAGTAGGAGAAAGGAATAGTAAAGTCCCTTACTCTGACCCTAAGTGACAAAAATTGTAGAGGTAAAGGACTTGAAGCAGACCATTGAAGTAGAAACAGGATATGCGGATACAAATGCCTGGGTAGAATGGGTAAAGTACACTGTGAAACGTCTGAATAAGAGCAATTGTTATGCGTGTGCCTCTGGGAGACCAATGGCCCAAGTAGTCCCCTTTCCACTCGGGGGAGGGGGGGGGAAGCAAAACAGGAGGGGCATGATGTGCATGATAACCCTGTATCAGGATGAGACTGCACGGAGTAATAAAGATTGTATGCCTCTTCTATTAAAGATCCCTCCTTTAAAGAAGGAAGGCTTAAAGATGCCCCCCATGTTTTCCGCTGTGGTCGGAAATCACACATCGTATGTAAACAGGCGAGGAACAGATCGGTCCAGATATTTGGGGGAACTGAAATCATGTACCGAGATTGAGTACATGACTGAAAAGGGAGGGAACTACTCAGCATTAAGGACTCCCCGAGCGGATCTGTGGTGGTACTGCAGAGGGAAAATATTGAGACCCACCCTACCTCCAGATTGGAGAGGGCATGTGTGTAATTGGCAATTCCTTTCACCCTGGCATTTGAAAAGGAAGAGATAGCAAAGGGAGGGGGCGAAGTAAGAGATCACTATTGGGTACTTTGTTTGATGATCAGGTATATCTAGGCTCTGTAGGAGTCCCAAGAGGGGTACCTGATGAGTTTAAAGCTCATAACCAAATCACGGCAGGCTTTGAATCAGCTCTCTTCTGGTGGGTAACAGTCAACAAAAATATGGATTGGATAAACTATATTTTCTATAATCAGCAATTACACTAGAGACATAATTAAAGGTATAGCCGAACAACTTGATGTAACCAGCAGAATGGCCTGGGAGAATAGAATGGCCCTAGATATGATCCTAAGGCTGAAAAAGGGGGAGTGTGTGTAATGTTAGGAGGGCGCTGTTGTACTTATATTCCATAATAACACAGTGGTTAGCACTGCTGCCTCACAGCGCCTGAGACCCGGGTTCAATTCCTGCCTCAGGCGACTGACTGTGTGGAGTTTGCACATTCTCCCCGTGTCTGCATGGGTGGGTGCTCCGGTTTCCTCCCACAATCCAAAGATGTGCAGGTCAGGTGAATTGGCTATGCTAAATTGCCCGTAGTGTTAGGTAAGGGGTAAATGTAGGGGTGTAGGTGGGTTGCGCTACGGCGGGTCGGTGTGGACTTGTTGGGCCGAAGGGCCTGTTTCCACACTGTAATGTAATCTAATCTAATCTACTCGAGTCCTGGCAAGGTCTAACAACACTAGCCGAAGAACTAGCTGAAAATTCAGGAGTCAGCACATCATTCACCCTGGCTAGAATTCATCATGGCTAGAATTGTGATTTGGAAAGTGGAAGGGTGTGGTGGTTTCAGTCCTTACCTCCTCGATCGTGGTGATGGGAGTACTAATTGTAGTAGGATGCTGTATTGTACCCTGCGCACGGGGGTTAATTCTAAGGTTGATTGAAACGACTTTAGCCACACGAATGCCTTTAAAGAACAATCAGGGGGAAGGGCTCTGCCTGTTGAACAATGAGGGAATAAGTGACCCTGGGAAGAATTCCAGAATAGATGAAATTTCGGGAAAAATGTTGGTCAGTTTGGAAGCAACATATAAAAAAACTATGCAGATAATAAAAAGAAAAAGGGGAAATTGTGGGATATAGGTAAAACAGTGTTACTTCTCCAAGTATAATTGAGTACTAACTTTTGTGGATAATTGGGTACTAACTTTAGTGCATAATTATTCTAGTAAATAATTTCTTTCATCATGGTAGTTTAAATAATTTACAGTCTCAGCAAAATAACTGAGATAGCTGAAATACATAAACTAGGCAAGAAAAGACACATTGTTAAAATGTATATTCAGGAATGGAATGTACCTATGAACAATGGAAGATGTCACAAGCAAACAGATAAAATGAAAAGAACATCAAGATCCAGGTTTTGCAAAATCTCCCTTATGTCAGCACTTACAGAGGGGAGGGTCACCAACTTGGAGAAGGGGGGAAGTAATAAAGGCGGAGCGCAGCTGGGTAGTGGCAGAACACAATAAGGGAGATTAATAGGTATGAAGACCTGAGGTAAATGGGAGTACCAAAAATTAAAATTGTATAAATTGTAAAGCAATCCCTGAATGTGTGTGCCCACTGGTCACCCCTTCTTGCAAGAAGGTTTCAATAAAATTCGCTGCTTCAGATTTTGACTCGGACTGAAATTTATTATACTGGTGAGTTTTATTTCTCACATCGTCCAACAGGTTTAATTGGAAGTGCTAGCTTTCAGAGCGCTGCTCCTTCATCAGGTGGTTGTAAGGAGCAGTACTCTGAAAGTGAGTGCTTCAAATTAAACCTGTTGAACTATAACCTGTGTGATTTTTAACTTTGTCCACCAAGACCATTCCTCCTACCCTGTATTTGCCCCCGAACAACGCACCTAACCTGGACATTTTTGGACATTGGGAGAAAACGAGCAAACCCACGCAGACACAGGGAGGAATGCAAACTTCGCTGAGGCTGGATTCAAACCTGGCTCCCTGGTGCTGAGAGGCAGCGGTGCTAACCACTGAGCTGCCATGCTGCTCAAAGCCGTATTCCTCCTCAGCAGGCCCTAGCTTTCTCACCCAGGAATCATCACTCAAAACCCTATTCTCAAAGGGGCCATGAATTAGGGGGAGCAGATTTAGGACTGAATTGTGAAGGAACTTCTTCACCCAGAGCAGTGTGTAGATGTGGAATTCCTTTCCCAGTGCAGTTGTTGAGGGTTCCTCATTGGATGTTTTTTAAAACTAATTTTTTGAACAGTAAAGGAATTAAGGGTTACAGTGAGTAGGTGGGTAAGTGGAGTTGAGGCCACAAAAAGATCAGCCATCTTTAAAAATGTCCCCTATGTTGAACGGGCTCAATGGACCAGGTGGCCAACCCGTGCTCCTGGTTCTTAGGAACGTTGTTCAGCTTTATGGTGGGAAGAAGCATGGACAGAAAGGTTGGGCAATTCTCCAATGTGTATATTGCTCTCCCACGTGCTCCAAGAAGTTTTCGAGTAGGTTTTTCTGGAAGCAACAGGAGCAATGCCCCTAAATAAGAACGATTTGCAGCAAGCAAGTTTGTCATCTCTGAGGGAGTGGCTCATTCTGTCAGGCCAGCCATGTTCTGGGCTGGCTTTCCCTTCAAATGTTTGTTGCCATTGTTGGCCCAGCTGATGATGACATGATGTCACAAGTGTTGGCTCCACCTACTGTATGACATATGGGAGGGTTGGCCCACAGTGTTGACCACGCCCATGCACCTCTTTTCATGGGGGTCTTGGAGACCTCAGCAGTGGTGCCTTAAGGGGTGGACATGAGTGACCCTGAGAAGCTCATGGAAGCCTCTCAGACCCTGGGGAAGGATCTGAGCCGAGACCCCTGAAATCCTCTAAACCAGACAGAGACCCCTCTCCCACTTCCCCATTCCCCCCCTCCCAGCTCAACCCTCCCACATACCCAGCATCCAACCCTCAGACAATGGATAACAGCAAACCGGTAAAAGGCATCCTAAAGAAGACCAGCAGCTCCAACCTTATCAAGGGCCGAAAGATTCCTGAAGAGGACAGGTAAGGTAGAGTCAGAGAGACGTACAGCATGGAAACTTCAGTCCAATTCATTTGATTTGACCAGATTTCCGAAATTAATCCAGTCCCATTTGCCAGCACTCGGCCCATATCCATCTTAAATCCTTCCTATTCATATACCCATCCAGATGCCTTTTGAATGTTGTACCAGCCTCCACCAACCCTCTGAAGAACAACCTACCCAGACCCATTCCCCTACACCTAACACTATGGGCAATTTAGCGTAGCCAATTCGCCTAACCTGCACATCTTTGGACAGTGGGAGGAAACCGGAGCAAACCCACGCAGACACAGGGAGAATGTGCAAACTCCACACACAGTTGCCCGAGGTGGGAATTGAACACAGGTCTCTGGCGCTGTGAGGCAGCAGTACTAACCACTGTGCCACCGTGCTGCCCACTGCTCCCATTTAACAATGATCAAGAACCAAGGGGGCTCCGGTGAAACAAGCAAACCCTCATTAGAAAAATGAATGTTTTCATACAGCAACTGCTTAAGGTCTTGAATGCATTGCCTGAGGGTGAAGTGGAGGCAGGTTCAATTAACGCATTCAAGGTGGTGGTAGATGGTTATTTGAAAGGGATGAATATGGAGGGTTACAGGGAGAGGAAGTGGGTAAATGGCACGATGTGAAATGCTCATTAGGAAAGCTGTGCAGATATGATGGGCTGAATAGCCTCATTTTCTGCTGCAATAATACTGTGAAGTGCAGGGAGAGTTATCCCAAGCCAATATTTATATCTAAACCAATATCAAAATAAAAAAGATCTTGATGTGGAGATTTAAATAAAAGTAAAACACTGCAGAAGCTTGAATTGTGAAAGTGCTGAAAAAACTCATCATGTCCGGCAACATTTGTGTTAAGAGAAGCAGGTGTCATTTCGAGACTCATGACAATTCACATTGCTCTGGGAGCATGCTGTGTGAAATTGCCAAACATGGCACAGCGGTTAGCACTGCTGCCTCACAGCGCCAGAGACCCGGATTCAATTAACGCCTCAGGTAACTGTGTGTGAAGTTTGCACATTCTCCCTGTGTCTGCGTGGGTTTCCTCCGGGTGCTCCGGTTTCCTCCCACAGTCCAAAGATGTGCAGGTCAGGTGAATTGGCCATGCTAAATTGCCTGTAGTGTTAGGTAAGGGGTAGATGAAGGGGTGTGGGTGGGTTGCGATTCGGCGGGACGGTGTGGACTTGTTGGGCCGAAGGGCCTGTTTCCACACTGTAAGTAATCTAATCTAATCTAATCGTAAGTAATCTAATCTAAAATGTTACAACATCGACTAACTGCAGTACACCTTTCTCATTGGCTGTAATGCTTTCTGTGATGTCTTGAGACTACGATAGGTGTCAATTTAAAACAAAAATCAAATGAGTGTTGTCTCCCAAAGGCAGTAATTGTGCATTGCCTCCAATGGAGGGAAGGAAAAGGCATAGCTGTGCTTTAGAATTCGGGGCTAAAGTGAACAAAGGATATGGGGAACAAACAGAAGCAGTCTGCTCCCCACATCCTGATCAGATTGAACAGCAGAGTAGGTTCAAAGGGCTAAATGGCCGCCTTTATTCTATGTTTCTATCTGTTGCCTTGCGTAGTTGAGGGTCCCACCAAGAGTCACTGCAATGGAGTGCCTGTTTGGTTGAGGGAACTATTGGGACAATGGGCTTTGGTTCACAACAGATAGAACCAGAAGAACATGTCAGTTGAGGAGCTGGAGGCATTGTTGGCACACCAAATACTTCCCATTTCTGACTCTTGTTCTTGGTCACACCACAGACAATATTCTCTGGTTCTGGGAATCCATCCTGACACACCTGTAGGAATTTTGTGAACTTTTATCGAACCACCTCTTATTGTTTGAAACTCTCGAGAACTCAGTTTTCCCCGAAGACAATCCCACCCTCTAGGGAATAATCTAGTGAAACCTGGTTGCACTCCTTCTATGATAAGTATATCATAGAGACAGAACTGTGCCCAGTGCTCCAGGTGAGATCTCCCCAAGGCTTTGTGCAATTGCAGCAAGTTTCTGTTATTTCTGTACTCAAATCCCAGCCTACTTTCTAATCACTCGACTGCACCTGCATTTAGTGACTCATGGACAAGAACACCCAAACTTACCAGCCTCCCAATATTCTCCCTTTTTGTTCTCAACTGGAGGAGAAGGCTTTGTTGGGATTGCAATATCTCAGTAATACAGGGGACCATTGACTGCTTCCACAGGATTCATGACGGTACAGAGAGGTAGAGGACACATTCGATATATCCCAACATTGTACCTTCAGCCTGAAGTATTCAGCCGTTCCCACTGTTTGCTGACCACAGCACTGACTAGAGGCGTAGCTGTTCAGAGATAAGGCCAGAGACTGGCCACTTAACGTATGGCCAGTCACACCCTCCCTGCTTCTTTTGGGTGTTCGCACTCTGCACTGCTCCCTGACATTCTCAGAGCGCTCGTATCCCAGCTGGTGGCTGCCAGTGAGGCTGGTATTCACCAAAACTGAGTGAGTGCCTCAATCTATCTGGTGGTGCAGTGCCCATCATAGCTGAACAGCTGGAGGGGTGTGGGGGCAAAGGGAGTGGCTGTTGGTGCTGTGTGTAATAGATGCCTTCACTGCGGGCACAGTGTTTTACAGCACAGCTGGCAAATTACAAAGTGAAAAATCACACAACGCCAGGTTATAGTCCAGCCACCTGATGAAGGAGAGTCGCTCCGAAAGCTAGTGCTTCCAGATAAACCTGTTGGACTATAACCTGGTGTTGTGTGATTTTTAACTTTGTACACCCCAGCCCAACACCGGCTCCTCCAAATCGTGGCAAATTACAAAGGCACAACTCAACAAATGAAGGTGTGGCACAAGTCTGTGTCGTCTCTCCTCATTGGGAACTGGGCAGATTACCCACTGTGAGGCCCAGAAACTGAAATCAGAAGCAGAAAAACAATCAGATCACTACGCAAAACCTTGGGTAGTGTGTTATCAATGACCTGGAGTCATATGTATAATAACATTGGAATATTTTATAAATAATACTGTTTATTACTAGGTAAGATTTTACAGTTTAAAGATATAATTGGTTCCAGTGAATCTCTTGTATCTGAATGAACACATTATGGTTTCAAGGCCTACTCTAGAGGCTTGAACCCATAGTACATCTGGTCCTTCCAGAGAAGGTTATGAGGGAGTGCAGCACCATTTTTTTTTGTGTACATATTTTTATTGAAAAACTTTTAAAAATCTTTTACAAAACATTTATATAAAAAAAACAGAAAGAAATACCGCGCAAAGAACAAGGCCATAACATAGTACCATTGTTACTGAACAACCCACTATTCCACCAAAATAAACCCACCTACTTCATTAAAACTAAACTACAAACATATTGAATAAATACTAGCTTAAATTACATTCAAGTTACTTAAAATAGATAATGCCTTACTATTTTATTCTGTCTTACTTATCACACCTCCACTGAGGCTCCCATCCCTGGGAGTACCCCCTCCAGTACCCATATTCTTTTCCTTCCAGTCTCCTCCTCCCAGGGCCCCACGCGCGCCCATAAAGATTCCCACGGCTGTACCACGGCCCTGACGAACATTGTCGACAAGTCAGTGTCAATATAATTTAGAAAGGGCCGCCACACCCTATATCCGTTTTGTGGTGCACCATATTTGTGAGGTAGTCTTGGGGGAGATGCTCCCTCACCAGCTTACGCCACCCTGGAAGACCTGGTGGTTTTTCTGACGTTCAATTTAGTAAAATGATCTTCCTCGTGCAATGGGCAAGGATATTGCACAGTCTCTTCCCATGTTCTCCCAGAGAGGGCAAGTTTAGCAGCCCCGAAAGATGAATTACTGGATCCATGTTAATTTCAATCCCCAGAATGTCTCTTTAACTCCCTTACTATAGTACTCTTTGGATCCTGCAACAATGTGTGGGAGTGCCTATACTAATTTTACATACAGGACATTCTGGTGACACTCCTCTCTTAAACTTAGCTAGCCTTTCTGGTGCCTGTGTAAGATCTTCAATTGCACAGCCTGTGCTCTGTTACAGCCCGAGATTTTCCTTACATTCCCCTAGGTATCTTCCCATATCGCCGGCCAGTAGCAGTGGTGGACTCTCCCTCTTTATGGGCATTTAAACGGGCATTGGATAGGCATATGGAGGATAGTGGGCTAGTATAGGTTAGGTGGGCTTGGATCGGCGCAACATCGTGGGCCAAAGGGCCTGTACTGCGCTGTATTTTTCTATGTTCTATGTTCTATGAAACGTCCTGTCCTAACTCTCGGTTCCACGTCATACAGAGTCCTTCCACATCCCCCAGAGCACGGCCTTTCTGTAAATGATAGAAAGTGCTAAGTGAAAGAGCACCCATACACCAAAACCATCTATTTTTTTATTCATCCACAGGATGTGCACATCCTGGCCAGGCCAGGACCTATTGCCCATCTCTCAATTGCCCAGGGCCCATTTGAGAGTCAACCACATTGCTGTGGTTCTGGAGTAATTTGTAGGCCACAGACCAATGATGGCTGGCAGATTTCCTTCCCTGAAGAGTGTTGATGAACGAGATGAGATTTTCCAACATTTGGCAATGTTTTCATTTTCATCATTACACTCTTAATCCGCCAGGACAGGATTAGAACTCAAATGGGTCCCCAGAACATTAACTCTGTCTTTGCATTAGTAGGTCCAGTCATAACACCACTAGACCATTGCCTCCATCAGTGGACTAATACTGAGGGAGCACTACACTGTCAGAGGGTCAGTACTGAGGGAGTGCCGCACTGTCAGAGGGTCAGTACTGAGGGAGTGCCGCACTGTCAGAGGGTCAGTGCTGAGGGAGTGCACACTGTCAGTGGGTCAGTACTGAGGGAGTGCTGCACTGTCAGAGGGTCAGTGCTGAGGGAGTGCACACTGTCAGTGGGTCAGTACTGAGGGAGTGCTGCACTGTCAGAGGGTCAGTGCTGAGGGAGTGCTACACTGTCAGAGGGTCAGTACTGAGGGAGTGCTGCACTGTCAGAGGGTCAGTACTGAGGGAGTGCTACACTGTCAGTGGGTCAGTACTGAGGGAGTGCTGCACTGTCAGAGGGTCAGTGCTGATTGAGTGCCGCACTGTTAGATGGTCAGTGCTGAGAGAGTGCTGCGCGATCAGTGCTGAGGGAGTGCTGCACTGTCAGAGGGTCAGTAATGAGGGAGTGCCGCATTGTCAGAGGGTCAGTACTGAGGGAATGCTGCATTGTCAGAGGGTCAGTGCTGAGGGAGCGCTGCACTGTCAGAGGGTCAGTAATGAGGGAGCGCTGCACTGTCAGAGGGGTAGTGCTGAGGGAGTGCTGCACTGTCAGAGGGTCAGTACTGAGGGAGTGCTGCACTGTCAGAGGGGGCTTATGCCCAAAACGTCGATTCTGCTGTTCCCTGGATGCTGCCTGACCTGCTGCGCTTTTCCAGCAACATATTTCCAATACTGAGGGAGCACTACATTGCCGGAGGGTCAGTACTGAGGGATCCCTGCACTCTCAGAGGTACCATTTTGCAGTTGAGATGTTAACCTCAGAAATTGTCAAAGATCCCAATGGTGCTAATGCTCAATATGCTTCCCCTGATGTCCCTCAACTAATACCAACTGATGGGGAGAAAAACAGCCATGATCTCACTGGAGTTGCTGCATATTTGCTGCCTGTGTGTTGGCTGCTACTTTTCATTGGCTATATATTGGCATACTTCATTGACTGTAAAGTTCTCTGGGATGTCTTTAGGTGTGTCTGCTTGTGCCCTGGTCACATCTTCTGGTTTTAATTAATTGCACAGCAGATGTTTAAAGGTGTTTGCGTTCACTGCAGCCTGCCTAGTTTGAAGACTGTCCCCTTTTAAATTTAAATTACCCATGATTAATGTCTCATGTCCCTCACAAAACTAATGTAGTACAAGCAGTGCCCACTAGGGGCAGCACAACATTAACAAAAGGGAAGGTCTGGGAAAGGAGGTGGTGATAACTTCAAATGGAGTTGGAGGGGAAGAATACATCAAAAGATTTGGAATGATAGAGACCTAGAGTGTGAAAACAGGCCACACCAACCCTCCAAAGAGTAACCCACCTAGACCCGTTTCTCCTGACTAACACACCTAGCCGACACATCTCTGATCACTATGGGGTAATTAAGCATTGCCAATCTACCCTAACCTATACATCTTTGGACTGTGGGAGGAAACTAGAGTACCAAGAGAAAGCCCACGCAGACACAGGGAGAATGTGCAAACTCCACACAGACAGTTGCCTGAGGTGGGAATCGAACCCAGGTCCCTGGTGCTGTGCGGCAGCAGTGCTAACCACTTTGCCTGATTCTCCATTGTAACTGTGAAGGTGGCCCAGAGGAACACTGATTACAGTGATTGTTTCCTTGCCCTTTACAGTGAGCAGTACAATTTGTAAAACTCCCTCCACTGAAAACAGACTAGACTCACTCATCAAAGGGGTTCTTTGTGGGACCTTACTGTGCACAATGTCCCTGAGCTGCTGGGCTGAAGGCGGCTGCAAAGTGCATGTTCTTAGGTTTTGAGAAATGCTGTCAGACACCAACTACTGTGCATTCTAACCAGTGTGGGTGAGCTCTGATGATACAGCCAGTTCCAACCATACTAAGCACTGGGAATTTCCTGGATTGTGGGCAGTAGGTGCAGTTGTTCGGTGAGCCACACCCAGAGAGATGTAAACTGACATTGCGTTCTCTAATTCCAGTCAAAAGAAATCTCAGTCCTGGGATGAAATGAACATATTGTCCACGTACAAACCTCCAGGAAAGGACTATGGACTCATGAACATTGATGAACCTAAAACTCCTTATAGGTAATACGGCCTGCTTGGAATAAAGTGAACATTTACAGATTCCATTGTTTGATATTGATTTAAGCTGATGCTACTATTGGACAAGCCAGATCCTACAATTAAACCTGGCTTACAGTCATAGAGTTGTACAGCATGGAAACAGACCCTTCGGTCCAACTCGTCGATGCTGACCACAAATCCTACATTAATCTAATCCCATTTGCCAGCACTTGGCCCATATTGCTCTAAACCCTTCCTATTCCTGTACCCATCCAGATGCCTTTTAAATGCTGTAATTGTACCAGCTTCCACCACTTCCTCTGGCAAAAGTGAGGACTGCAGATGCTGGAAATCAGAGTCTAGGTTAGAGTGGTGCTGGAAAAACACAGCAGGTCAGGCAGCAGCCGAGGAGCAGGAAAATCAACGTTTCAGGCAAAAGCCCCTCATTAGGACTGAAGGGCTTTTGCCCGAAACATTCATTTTCCTGCTCCTCGGCTGCTGCCTGACCTGCTGTGTTTTTCCAGCACCACTCTAACCTAGACCCCCACTTCCTCTGGTAGCTCATTCCATACATGCACCACCCTCTGTGTGAAAAGGTTGCCCCTTAGGTCCCTTTTATATCATTCCCCTCTCACCCTAAGCCTTTGCCTTTTAGTTTTGGATTCTCCGACTGTTGGAGAAAAGGGTAATTGACCGATCACTCTATCCATGCCCCTGATGATTTTAGGAACCTCTATAAGGTTTCTATCAGCTTCTGAGGCTCCAAGAAAAAGGCCTATCCAGCCTTTCCCTATAGCTCAAACCCAGCAACATCCTTGTAAATCTTTTCTGAACCCTTTCAAGTTTAACAACATCTTTCCTATAGCAGAGAGACCAGAATTGAGTGCAGTATTCCAAAAGTGGCCTAACCAATGTCCAGTACATCATGACCTCCCAACTCCTATACTCAATGCACTGACCAATAAAGACAGAGAAACATTGAGCTAGGAGCAGGAGGAGGCCATTCAGCCCTTCAAATCTGCTCCACCATTCATCACGATCATAGCCAATCGCCCAACTCAATAGCCTAATCCTGCTTTCTCCCCATAACCTTTGATCCCATTTGCCCCAAGTGCTATATCTCGCTGTCTCTTGAATGCACTCAATGTTTTGGCATCATTCCTGTGGTAATGAATTCTATTGGCTCACCGCTGTTTGGGTGAAGAAATGTCTCCTCACCTCCAGGCTGAATGGTCCACACTGAATCTTCAGACTATAACACCTAGTTCCGGATACCCCCACCATCGGGAACATCCTCCCTCCATCTACCCTGTCCAGCCCCTGTTAGAATGTTATAATTCTATATGAGATGGCCCTCACTTATCTGAACTCCAGTGAAAACAATCCTAACCTGGCGAATCGCTCCTCATACGTCAGCCCCACCATCCCCGGAGTCAGCCTGGGAAACCTTCACTGCACTTCCTCAAGAGCAAGACCATCCTTCCTCAGAAAAGGAGACCAAACCTGCCCGCAATATTCTCGGTGTGGCCTCACCAAGGCCTTGTATAACTGCAGCAGCACATCCCTCTGCTCCTGGACTCGAAACCTCTCGCAATGAAGGCCAACATACCATTTGCCTTCCTTACCGCATGCTTCCCTTCAGTGAGTGGTACACAAGGACACCCAGATCCCACTGCACACGCTCCTCTCCCAATTGACACCCATTCAGGTAGTAGTCTCCCTTCTTGTTTTTGCTTACAGAGTGAATAATCTCACATTTGTCTGAATTATGCTGCATCTGCCATTGATGTGCCTGCTCACCCAAAGTGTCATGCTAAAGGATCTCTGCATCCTCATCCAGTTCACCCTTCCACCCAACTTGGTGTCATCTACAAACGTTAGATTTCGTTCCCCCATCCAAATCATTAATATATATTGTAAATAGCAGGTAATGTCCTGTACAGCTCCCAACCCGTGTACTCAATGCTCTGTCCAATAAAGGAAAGCATACCAAACGCTGCCTTCACTATCCTATCTACCTGCGGCTTCACTTTCAAGGAGCTATGAACCTGCACTCCAAGGTCTCTTTGTACAGCAACACTCCCCAGGAGTGTATATATCTTACCTGATATTTCTCAATGTCCTTCTGAAGTTCACCACTGTCCCTATCACGGTTCGTATTGTTCTGCAGCAGTGTGTGGTGAGATCTCAAGATACGTTCGATATCAGTTTCAGGATTTGTGTGCGAATGTGTCAAACATCTTGCATGCCCAAATGCTAACGTCCATTTGCGCCCACCCCTGTCAGATACGACATCGACGATGAGGCGGGGAGCAGCTCCAATCCCACTTTCTCCATGGAGGAGTTAGCAGCAAGGTGCGGTAGACGACATTTCTCTGCTGAAATTATTCCCTGCTTGCGGCCAGATTGATGAGACGGTGTGTTGAAGCGCGGAGCTTGGGAGGGAGGGCGTGCTGGGTGGGTCGCGGGGTATGGCCTGCGGTTTGGTGGGGTGAGGGTGGGGTTAGAGTGAGGTAGGATGCAGATCCTCTCCCTTGCCGTGACGTTTGCACTCATAGTTCTAAACCAACGCGGTGGGGGGCTGGGGGGGGGGGGGGAGGAGAGTGAACCCGCGGAGGCAGTCTGGATGATTCACCCTCACCCTCTTCCACCTCCTGGTTACCTTCACTAACTCCACCCTGGATGATGGTGAACCTTCAGAGACTGCTCACAAAACAATGTTAATGCTGGCAGACTGCAAGCACCTAGTCCTGTGCTCTTGTTAGGAGAATATGACTCAGAAGCCGAAGACGGTTGACCAAGTCGGCCAATAAGAGCTCAGTTGATCTTATTACTGTGCTCCACCACCTGCTACTGATGACCTTTCACCCCCTTCTGTCCAAAATATAGTCAAACACTCGCTTCCACCTCCTTTGCAAGAGGGAATTGCAAAGCCTCATGACACGTTTCCTCTCTAATTTGTCTTAAATGAACAACCCTTTGTTTTTAAAACATGAGCTCTAGTTCTGGAATTCCCACACCCTCTCCATAACTATTTTGTCAAGATCCCTCAGGAAACTTTACTGATTTCAATCAAGTCATGTGTCACATTCCAAAACCCCAGCAGATACAAGCCCATCCAGCCCATGGGACAACCCACCTATTCCAGGGATTAACCCCAGTAGACCTTCTCTGAATTGTCCCCAATCCTTCCTGAAGAAAGATTATAATCTCGGGATTACTCCCTGTGCCATGTGCTAGTGAGGCCAGATCGAGGAAGCTAATACGGTTGAGTGTGTGGATCAAGAGTTGATATAGGAGGGAAGGATTCAGATGTCTGAATCATTGGGATCTCTTCCAGGGCAAGTGGGAATGGTACAAGATTGCACCGAAATTGGATGGGCACCAATATCATTGCAGGCAGGCTGGCCATTGCTGCTCAAGAGGGGGTGAGAACCAGGTGAAAGTTGCTGGGAATTAGAGTCTAGATTAGAGTGGTGCTGGAAAAACACAGCAGGTCAGGCAGCATCCGAGGAGCAGGAAAATCAATGTTTCGGGCAAATGCTGTTCATCAGGAGTGGGGTGGGAACCAGAGCAGTAGGTCAACATCTAGAGTGAAGAGAAGGGACGAGCTAAAGCAAGGAACTTTAATAGAAAGAACAGGCAGGGCCAAGCCAATGAACATGGTGGGACTAGTGGTCTGAAGTGTATTTATTTAAATGCAAGGACTAGAACAGGTAAGGTGGAGGAGCTTCAAGTCTGTGTTGGTACTTGAGATTATGAAATGGTTGCCTTTACAGAAACTTAGTTGAGAATAGGGCAGGACTGACAGCTCAGGGGTTTAGATGTTTCAGGCAAGATAAAGAGGGGTGTAAAAGGGGTTGGGGGAGATGGATTACTGATTATGGAGAATGTCACAGCTGTGACTAAGAGAGGACACCTTCGAGGCAAATGGGTAGAAGTTAGGAATAAGAAATGTGCAAGCACTAAGGTGGGGATATCTTATCGTCCTCCAGATAGCCAACAGGAAATGGCAGAACAGATATGTAAGCAGATCATGGAAAAATGGAAAAGCTATACAGTTGTGGGCAGCGGGAGATTTTAATTTCCTCAATATTTACTGAAGGCCAGGGTTTAGATGGGGCAGAATTTGTTCAGTGCATCCAGGAGGGATACGAAATGTATCCAGCTAGGGAAGGGGCCAGGTAAGTGGCCTTGTATTAGGAAATGAGCCTAGCCAAGTGATGGAAGTTTCATGAGAGAGTATTTTGGGTACTATGTAAGCTTTAAGATAGTTATGGAGAAGGCTAATGCTATCCTCGTGTGAAAGTGCTAAATTGGGGAAAGTTAATTACCATAGTATTAGGCAACAACTTGAAACATTGGACTGTGGACTCCTTTTTGAAGGTATTTGACATGGGAGCCTTTTAAAAACCAGTTGACCAGAGTTCAGGACCTGCACGATCCTATGAGGATATAAGACAAGGATGGCAACACTTGGGAAACTTAGATGACGAGAAGCGTTGTAAGTTTAGTTGAAAAGATAAAGGAAGCTTATATAAGGTTTCGGAAACAGAAATGAAATGAGGACTATAAAGTAAGCAGGAGAAAGATCTTCTTCAGGAGGAAAGTGCTGGAGGTCTTCAAAAACATAAAAGGTGGATAAATCTCCGGGACCTGATCAAGTATATCCCAGGGCTTTGTGGGAAGTGAGGGAAGAAATTGCAGGGCTCCCGAGCAGAAAAGATATGAGCGGCAATTTCTTTACACAGAGAATAGATTGTGTGTGGATCGAACCGCCAGAGGAAGTTGGGATATGGGGACAGTCACAGCATTTAAAAGACATTGAGATAACTACATGAGATGGAAAGCTGATTGGATACAAAAATGACAGCGGGTGGAGGGTTGTGCTTTGGACTGGAGGCCTATGACCAGCAGAGTTCTACAGGGATTGCTGGGTATGTTTTTGTTTGTCATTTGTATAAATGATTTGGATTAGAACATTGGAGGCATGGTTAGTAAGTTTGAGGATGACACCAAAATGGACAGTGAAGAAGGTTATCTAAAATGACAAAGAGATCTTGATCGACTGGGTCAGTGGGCTGAGGAGTGGCAAAAGGAGTTTAATTTGGATAAATTTGAGGTATTACAGTTTTGTAAAACAAACAAGGGCAGGGCTTATACAATTAATGGTCGGGCCCTGGGTAATGTTGTAGAACAGAGGGACCCAGAGGTTCAGGTACATAATTCTTTGAAATTTGACCACGTATAGATAGGTTGAAATCTTTACACAAACCTTGAATGAATAAGGAAGGGTTGGGGGAATATGGCCAAAGGCAGGCATATGGAACTAGGTCAGTTTGGTGGCACAGTCAGCGTGGACTAGAGTCATATAGCATGGAAACAGACCCTTTGATCCAACCAGGACACAAGTTGGATGAAAGAACGTGTTTCCATACTGTGTGGTTCGATGACTATGACTCTAAGAAATTAAGAGGATCAGAAGAGGTCATGAAATGTCCTTGGTAAGGAGGATTAAGGCGAATCCTAAGGTAGTTTGTACGTATATTAGGAGGAAGAGGATTACTAGGGAAAGGGTAGGTTCTCTCAAGGACAAAGGAGTGAATTTATGTGTGGAGCCAGAGGAAGTTGGTAAGATTCTTAGTGAGTATTTCACATTGGTACTCACCAGGGGGCAGGACATGGATGATGCTAAGTTTAGAGTTGAGTTTGTTGATACTCTAATGCATGTCAATATTAAGAAGAAGGTGTCTGGAGAAACGTTAAGATCGATAAGTCCCCAGGGCCAGATGGGTTCTATCCCGGGATACTGATGGAGTCACGGGAGGAGATTGCTGAGGCCTGGACAGAGACCTTTGTATCCTCTTTAGCCACAGGCGAGGTCCCAGAGGCCTGGGGAATAGCCAACATTGTTCCTTTGCTCAAGAAGGGCAGTGGGGTAATCCAGGAAAGTACAGGCCAGTGAGCTATCTGTAAGTGGTAGGGAAAGTATTGGAGAAGATTCTTAGGGATAGGATTTCCTTACATTTGGGGAAGAATGGACCTATTAGGGATAGTCATCATGGCTTTATGAAAGGAGGTCTTGTTACAGAAAGTGGATTGAATTTTTTTGAGAAAATGATAAAGACGTTGATGAGGGTAGGGCAGTGGATGTTATCTCCTTGGATTGATAAGGCCCCTCACAGTAGTCTGGTCCTCAAAATCATAGGGTATGGAATCCATTATGAATTAGCAAGTTTGATACAAAACTGCCTTGGCCATAGACAATAGAGGGGTAGTTATGGAGTTTTTCCGACTGGAGGTCTGTGCCCAGTGGTTTTCCACAAGGATCTGTGTGGGGACCTCTGTTGTTTATAAGATATAAATGATGTGGGTGAAAATGTCAGTGGTCAATTCGGAAGTTTGTAGATGTCACAAAATTTGTTGGCGTTGTAGATAGTGAGGAAGGACATGAAAGGACACAGCAGGATATGGATCAGATGGAAAGTTAGGTGGAGAAGTGTCAGGTGGAGTTTAATCCAGGCAAGTGTGAGGTGATTCATTTTGGGAGGTGAAATGCAAGAGGAAAATATACTAGAAATGGCTGGATCCTTGGGACTATTGATATACAGAGGGACCTTGTCGGCCAAGTCCATACATCCCTGAAAGTGGATAAAGAAGGCACATAGTACACTTGCCTTCATCAGTCAGGGCATTGACTTTTAAAGTTGGCAAGTCATGCTGCAACAATATAAGACAATGCTGAGGTCCCATTCAGAGTACAGTGTGCAGTTCTGGTCACTATAGGAAGGATGTAGAGGCTTTGGAGAGACTGCAGAAGAGGGTTACCAGAATGTTGCCTGGATTGGAGTATATTAACGATAAGGAGAGGGTGAACAACTTTGGATTGATTTAGTTAGGCTGGACGTTGAGGTTGGGGCAGGCTGGAGTGAAATGCTGGAAGTATTAGATTCTCAGGGACAATGGACAAGAGTTGGACTCTGTTTGCCAGGGCAAAATGTCAAATACTATTGGGCATAGGTTTAAGGTGAGAGGCAGAGAATTTAATGGAGGTCTACACGGAAGGCTTTTTACCGAGAGGGTAGTGGGTGCCTGGAATGCGCTGCAAAGGGGAGGTGGTAGCAGCAGACATGACAGCAAAACAAATGAAGAGGCAGAAAATAGAGGGATCTGGAGCATGCGCAGGCAGATGGGGTTAGTTTCGAATAACATCATGGTCGGCACAGGCATGGTGGGCTGAAGGGTCTGCTCCTGTGTTCTAAGGTACACAACTCCAACACAGGGTAATCTTACCAATACCTTGTGTCACTGAAATATAACCTCCCTATTCCTGTATATTCCACTTCCCTCATAATAAATGAATAAAATTCGATGAGCTTTCCTGATTACTTGCTGTGTCTGCATCATAACCTTTTGTGCTTCATGTGTGAGAAAAAACCCAGGTCCTTTCTCATCCCAGAGCTCTGAAACCTCACTCCATTTAAGGAATGGTTTTTAAATGATTATTCCTGTCAGAAAGGACAATTTCACATTTCCCCACATTATGCTCCATTTGCGCTGCCCTTGCTCAATCTGTCTGTCTCCTGCTGTGTCCCCTCGCTCACCAGTCCTGAGGGAGGGTCACTTGTCCCGAAACATTAACTCTGATCTCTTTCCACAGGTGCTGCCAGACCTGCTGAGCTTTTCCAGCAATTTCTATTCTCATTTCTGATTTACCGCATCTGTAGTTCTTTCAGTTTTATTTAGCAACTGTACCTTTTGTTCCTTCTTCCAAGACATTTCTGTAAATTGTAAATACTTGAGGCCCCAGTACCAATGCCTGTGGAATATATCGCATTAAATCTTGCCACCAAAACTGGATCCACTTATGCCCACTCTTTGTTTTCTGCCAACCAGACAATTTTCTCTCTGTGCTAATTTTATTTTGATTAGATTCCCTGCAGTGTGGAAACAGGCCCTTCGGCCCAACAAGTCCACACCAACCCTCTGAGGAGTAATCCACCCAGTCCCATTTCCCTCTGACTAATGCAATTTAGCATGGCCAATACACCCTGACCTGCACATCTTTGGACTGTGGGAGGAAACCCACGCAGACACGGGGAGAATGTGCAAACTCCACACAGACAGTCACCCGAGGCTGGAATCGAACCTGGGACCCTGGTGCTGTGAGGCAGCAGTGCTAACCACTGAGCCACCATGCCACCCAATGCGTTACCCCTTTTTACTATGACCTTTCATTTTCCACAATAACCTTGGAACATGGTACCTTTTCACAATCCAAGTATGGTATTTCTGCCAGTTCCCCTTTACCCACAGAGTAAGTTGCTTCTTCAAAGAACTCCAATGGATTGGTCAAACATGATCCCTCTTCACAAAATCCCATGTAGACTCTGCCAATCTCCCTTGAACTTTCCCAAGTGCCCTGCTGTAGCATTTTCAATAATGTCTTCTCATTTCTCTCCTATGCGCAATGTTAAACTAACTAACCTGGAGCTTCCTGCTTTCTGAATCCTTTTAAAATAATGGAGTTAAACTTGCGACTTTTCTAATCGGATGGAACTTTAGGACTGTCGGAACAACCTGCCCTATTATTTAATACAATCGTGATTCATTGAAGACTTTTACCCACCCGATCCCTATAATTCTGTAGGCCTCTCGAAATCTTTCAGTCTTGACTTGAAGTATACTCAGCGGCTGAGTCTCTGTAGCCCTCTGTGATAGCGAAACCAAAATCACAAGTAAAAACAATCTCATCTCAGACCAAAGTGGCATCCCCCTTATTTTTAAATTATATCCCGGGTTTTAGACTCTACAACAAGGAGAAGCGTCTTATCTGCATCATTAATATTTTGCAGGTTAAAATGAGATTACTCTTCTTTTTTTTTAAGATTAGATTTCCTACAGTGTGGAAACAGGCCCTTCGGCCCAACCAGTCCACACCGACCCTCCAAATAGTAACCCACCCAGATCTATTTCCCTCTGTCTAATGCACCTAACACTATGGGCAATGTAGCATGGCCAATTCACTTGACCTGCACATCTTTGGACTGTGAGAGGAGACCAGACCACCTGGAGGAAACCCACATAGACACAGGGAGAATGTGCAAACTCCAATAGCCCGAGGCTGGAAACAAACCTGAGACCCTGGGGCTGTGAGGTAGCAATGCTAACCACTGAGCCACCGTGCCACCCTTGAAAGTAGAGAATGTAGCAATCTGTGGCAATAATATCTTCCTCGAACATAACGAGACCAATACTGCACACACTACACCGGGTGTGGACCATCCAAGCTCTTAAACAATTGTAGCAAGACTTCACTGCTCCTGTGCTTAAATCCTCTTGCAGTAAAGACTAACATTCA
>NW_025215381.1:1101123-1106452 GCF_004010195.1 Chiloscyllium plagiosum
TTCCATACACGCACCACCCTCTGTGTGATAAAGGTGGGAGGCTGTGAAAGCTTGTGATGTTGAGTAAACCTTCGGACTCTAACCTGGTCTCATGCGATTTTTAATCTTAAATGATCACCTTCTTGCCTTGGACCACCTTACCCCAGGGACCCATGAGCGTTCAGTCACACACATGGGGGAATGGTGCAGGCGCTCTCTAAATGCACGTTTTCTAATTCAGCCACAAAAGGGTGAAATCCACGCCTGTGGCCTACGCTTTCAGGCTTGTTGCCCGACTGGCCACTTCCTGTTTGTTGGTTCTGGCTTCCCTCCCGACTCGGTCCGCTGGCTGTCGAACGGGAGTAAGGCTGGGGCTTTCCTGACCGACATTCCTCCTCCCCCCCCACCACTCACAGGAAGTCCCAATTACTTCAAGTGTCTCTGTCACCGTTCACCAGAAGAGTCAGTCACAGGGAGGGAATTCCCTTACACACACAACCACCCACTCTCGAGTTTCGGAAAGTGACTGAACTGGGAAAGGGCGTGACTGCACCCCCCAGGGTGGGGGTCCTCATCAAGTAGTTTCCATCGCGTTGGGCTCTGAGACCTGGGATCCATTCGAGACCCCTATCTGGAGCCCAACAGGAGGGAGGCCAGAGGGGATTGTGAGACGGGCCTCCTCACTGTTTCAGTGGATTGCGGATGGGTGGGTGGGGGGGTCCTCAGATCGATCTCGAAAAATGACTCCCTCCCCACGCGGCTTCAGGAACCGAGAAAGCTCTCCGATATTCTGGAGCCAACCTGCCGTTCTCAGCCACTATCAGCAACTAACAGATGACCGGATCATCACTTTTTCATAAATTCACCGTGCGACATGGACACCAGGGTCAGAGCCCGTATTTATTGACCGTCCCGAGTTGCCCCTGGAGAGCTGCCATCTTGAACTGCTACTGTTAATGTCCATGGGACCACCCACCATGCCCTGCAGGAGGCGCTCGAGGACAGGGGCTTGGGACGGTGAGTGACCCGGGGGACAGGAACGTACAGGGGCTCGGGACGGTGAGTGACCGGGGGACAGGGACATACAGGGGTTCGGGACGGTGAATGACTGGGGGACAGGGACGTACAGGGGCTCGGGACGGTGAGTGACCCCGGGACAGGGACGTACAGGGGCTCGGGACGGTGAGTGACCCGGGGGACAGGGACGTACAGGGGCTCGGGACGGTGAGTGACTCCTACTCTGACCTGCTCTTGTAACCATTGCATTTATGTGGTGAGTCCAGTTGTGTTTCTGGTCCATGGATGGTTCACACTGGGGGATTCAGTGATGATAACACCACTGAATGCCAGGGGGCTGGAGTCAGATGATCTCTTATTGGCGATGGCCTTGGTGTGGCATAAATGTTACTTCCCACTTGTCAGCTCAAGCCTGGAAATCACCCGGGTCTTGCTGTATTTGAACAGGGACTGCTTCAGCCTCTGAGGAGTGGTCAATGGTGTCGAACATTGTTCAATGATTGCACACTCCCACTTCTGACCTTATTGTAGAATCCCCGACAGTGTGGAAACAGGTCCTTCGGCCCAACAAGTCCTCACCGACCCATGCCCCTACCCTATTACTCTTGGTTTCCCCTGACCAATGCCACCGAAACTACACACAGCTGAACCCGATGGGAACTTTCACGGGGCCAAGTCACCAAATATGATGGAGGGAAGGTCATCGATGCGGTAGCTGAAGGGTGGGCCTAGAATGCTCCTCTGAGGAACTCCTGCACCTGAGATGACTGACCATCTCTCTACGCGAGCTTTCTCCCTAATACCCACTGCTTCCAGTTTTGCCCGGGCTCCTTGATGCCACACTCAGTCGAATGTCGCCTTGGCATCAAGGGCTGTCCCCCTCCCCTCCCCTCGGGAGGTCAGCTCTTCTGTCCATGCTTGACCCAAGGCTGGAATGGGGTCAGGAGCTGGGAGGCCCTGGTTAACCCAGACTGGGCGTCACCGAGCATCACGAGCATACCTTCCATCGTGATAACATCTCACAAAATTGATTGGGTTTCTTTTTTGGAAGACGGATGAGGGCGATATGCTAGATGTAGTCTGCGTGAATTTTAGCATGACCTTCGACAGGGTTCAGAGACTGGTTACTAAGGTTAGATCACATGGAAGCCCATTGGATACAAAACTGACAGAGGGTGGTGGTACACAGAACATTCCAGCGCAGTACAGGCCCTTCGGCCCTCGATGTTGTGTCCATCTATCGTACACTATTCCATTTTCATCCATACGCCTGTCCAATGCCCATTTAAATGCCCTTGAAGTAGGTGGGTCTACTACTGTTGCAGGCAGCGTGTTCTACACCCCCCCCTACTCTGAGTAAAGAAACTACCTCTGACATCTGTCCTATCTCTATCACCCCTCAATTTTAAGATGTGTCCCCTCATGCTCGCCATCACCATCCGAGGAAAAAGGCCCTCCCTGCCCACCCTATCTAACCCTCTGATTATCTTATATGTCTCAATGAAGTCACTTCTCAACCTTCTTCTCTCTAACGACAACAGCCTCAAGTCCCTCAACCCCCAACCAATAAGACCTTCCCTCCGTACCAGACACCGTCCCAGTAAATCTCCTCTGAACCCTTTCCAAAGCTTCCACATCTTTCCTATAATGCGGTGACCAGAACTATACACAATACTCCAAGTGTGGCCGCACCAGAGAGGTGTACAGCTGCAGCATGACCTCATGGCTCCAAAACTCAGTCCCTCTACCAATAAAAGCTAATACACCGTATGCCTTTTTAACAGCCCTATCCACCTGGGTGGCAACTTTCAGGGATCTGTGTACCTGGACACAGATCTCTCTGCTCATCTACACTACCTAGAATCTTACCATTAGCCCAGTGCTCTGCATTCCTGTTACTCCTTCCAAAAGGAGGAGAGTTGTTTTGCAGGCCAGAGGCCTGGGGTCAGTGGTGTGCCACAAGGATCAGTGCTGGTGCCATTGATGTTCATCACTGACGTAAACAATTTCGATGAGAATACAGGAGACATGGTCAATAGGTTTGTAGATAACACCAAAATCGGTGATGTAGTGGACTGAGCAAAGGTGGTTATCTAAGATTGCAATGGGCTGAGGAACGCCAGCTGGAGTTTAATTCAGATAAATGGGAGGTGTTGCATTTTGGCAAGACAAACGGTGGCACAGTGGTTAGCGGTTAGCACTGCTGCCTCACAGCGCCCAGGACCGGGTTCGATTCCCGCCTCGGGTGACTGACTGTGTGGAGTTTGCACATTCTCCCAGTGTCTGTGTGGGTTTCCGCTCAGTCCAAAGATGTGCAGGTCAGGGTGAATTGGCCGTGCTAAATTGCCCCATAGTGTCGGGTGCATTAGTCAGAGGGAAAGGGGTCTGGGTGAATTACTCTTTGAAGGATCGGTGTGGCCTGGTTGGGCTGAAGGGCCTGTTAACGATAGGGCCGTGCAGTGTTGGAGAGACCGAGGGGTGCAGGCACACAGTCCCTCCAGAGTGGGATAACAGGGCAAAAGGTGGCAGCACTTGGCACACTTGACTTCATCGGTCAGACCAGTGAGCCCAGGAACTGGGACGTCATCTCCCAGGTAAAGGCAGCACGGTTTGGGTCACTGCACGCAATTCCGGTCACCCTGGGGACAGGAGGGACGTTGCTAAACTGGAAAGGGTGCAAAACAGAGGGACGAGGTCGTTCCAGAGACTGGAAGGCTGAGTTAGAAGGAGACGTGAGCAGACTGGGCCATTTCTCCCCAGACAGTAGAAGTCTGGGGAGAAATCACAGCAAGTATAGATGTGGTGAAAGTACAGAGTGGGGAGCCCAAAACTACCGGACATTGTTTTAAATCCTTCTCCTCTCACCTTAAACCGAACGACCCAAGGGGCAAACATTTCCACATAGAAAATTAGAATTAAAATCCCTACAGTGTGGAAACAGGCCATTCAGCCCACAAATCTGCACTGACCCTCTGAAGAGTAACCCGCCCAAAGTTATACCTAACACTACGGGCAATTTACCATGGCAGTGCTAACCACTGAGCCACCCCTATAGAGGGTGGTACATGTTACGGAACGAGCTGCCAGAGAAAGTGGGTGGAATGACAACATTTAAAAGACATCCGGTCATGTTCATGGATAGGGAAAGTTGAGAGTTACGGGCCTAACGCAGACAGCTGGGACTATTTCAGCTTGGGAAACCGGGTCAGCATGGGCGTGTTGGGCCGAAGGGGCTGTTTCTGTGCTGTATACCCCTACGACTCTACTGAGTGTTCTAACTGTACTGGGACAGCTTGGCTGGGGGGGGGGGGGTTAGCGGCACGTTCTGGAGCACCAGTCTTCAGTCCCAGTGCCGGAATGTTGTCAGGGCCCACAGCCTCTGCTGTTTCCAATGCTTCCCGCCGTTTCTTTGATATCACGTGGAGAGAACGGAATTGGCTGGAGCCTGGTCTCGGTGAAGCACTGCATCATCCACTCGGCACTTCAGGCTGAAGACGGCTGTGAAACCTTCAGCCTTCTCTTTCTCCCGATGCTCTGGGCTCTTCCATCATCGCGGAGGGGGATATTTGTGGAGCCTCATCCTCCAGTGAGTTGGTGAATCGTCCACAGCCATTCCCGACGGGATGGGACAGGCCTGCAGAGCTACGCTCTGATCCATTGGGCTGTGGGGTCACTTTGCTCTGCCCCGTCACCGGCTGCTTGGCAAGTTGTCCTGTTTGGGGGGGGGGCTTCACACCAGGTTGGCACCTCATCTCCAGGTACGCCTGGTGCTGCTCCTGGCGTGCCCCCCTGCCCTCGCCACTGAACCAGGGCTGAACCCCTTGGTCATGGTTGAGTGGGGGACATACCGGGCCATGTGGTTACAGATTATGCAGGGGTACGGTTCTGCTGCTGTTGGTGGCCCACAGCGCCTCGTGGACGCCCAGTCTCGAGCTGCTGGATCGGTTTGAAGTTCTGTCCCTCTGAGCACGGTGATGGTGCCACACAACCCGATGGAGGGAGTGAAGGTGGGAGCTCATCTCCATAAAAACAAAAGGAAGGGTCATCAGACCTGAAACGTTAGCTCTGATTTCTCTCCACAGATGCTGCCGGACTTGCTGAGCTTTTCCAGCACCTTGTGCTGGTTCTGTTTCTCCCTCCTGTTAAGTCCCTCACCTCCTGCCGCAGACCCAGCCCAGCTGTTATATCCTATAGGACCCGACCAGCTCTATCTGTAATGCTGCCTCCGAGCTACCCTTGGTGGCGGGACAGTGAAATCCCCCCCCCCCCCCCCCCCCCCCCCCCCCCCAGGGTAAGTTTGCTCCCTTGTCAACCTTGGGGTTTCCTCAAAGTG
>NW_025215381.1:1106490-1119910 GCF_004010195.1 Chiloscyllium plagiosum
GGGGGGGGGGGGGGGGTCCTTGCCCGTGTTTAACGATGAGACTTCATGGGGCCTGAAGGCAAGGGTTGGGCACTCCCAGAGCAATGTATCCCACCACTAGGTCAGGCCACACCCAGCGATGGGGATATCTGGCACATTGCAAGGTACGACTCCGGTGAGTATGGCGAGGTCAGGCTGCGGCTTGACTAGTCTGAGAGACAGCTCTCCCAAGTGCCCCAGAGGTTGGTGAGGAGGACTGCGACAGGACTGTTTCTGCGAGGCCAGCCTGTTCTGGCACCACGATCAATGCTGGGGGGGGGTGGGCGGGGGGGTGTCTGTCCTGTTTCATTACCCAGTGGAGGCTACGCAGCAAGTGATACCAAGGAGTGGCTTGCTGGGTCGCTTCAGAGTAGACCACACGCTTTCTGTTGCCATCTCGCCATTTGTGGGATCACTGCTGTGCACAAATTAAACGTCTATCACAGCAGCAACTCCAAAACCAACAAGTTCTCAATTCCCATTTGCTCTTCGGGAGATCATTATGTCAGCACAGAAGGCGTGTTCAGAGGAAATTAAAACCTATGGCTCTTCTCCCCGTCAGGAGGACTGCGTCTAATATCCTGCACTTTCAGAACTATGATTATCTTGTATGTCTCGATCAGAGGGTTAGATAGGGTGGACAGTGAGAGTCTTTTTCCTCAGATGGTGATGGCGAGCATGAGGGGCCATAGCTTTAAATTGAGGGGTGATAGATATAGGACAGATGTCAGAGGTAGTTTCTTTACTCAGAGAGTAGTAGGGGCATGGAACACACTCCCTGTAACAGTAGTAGACTCACCAACTTTAAGGGCATTTAAATGGGCATGGGATAGACATATGGATGAGCATGGAATGGTGTAGGATAGATGGGCTTCAGATCAGTTCCACAACATCGAGGGTCAAAAGGTTGTGTACTGCGCTGGAAGGTTCTATGAACGGGTGCGTGGGCTCAGGGAACACCTACTGGAACAGGACCAGGAGCGAGGGTCTCCGGTGACCCTGAGATGGTGGGATCGTTCTACCCAGAGCACAGATGTGAGTGAACGGGAGGTTGAACCGTTCCGGTGACAGGAGGATCCATCGCCAATGGGGAGACAGGTCAAAGAGAGTCAGGAACAAAGGGGGACAGACAAGGGGGACAGATGAGGAGCTGCCCCCCCCCCCCCACCGTGGGCTGTCCCCACAGCCACCTCTCTGGGCCTGCAGATGCTTTGAACACCCGTGCTCAGGGCTGAGGAATCACAGAGACTGTCCATCTCCTCACAGACGGTGCTGAAGAACTGCTGGGGATTGAGGGGGGCCTCCCTGTCTACTGCCCACACAGCCCCCTTCACCTACCACCTTCCCCCCCCCCCCATCCACCCCAGGGGAGGGAGAGGCGATGGCCTGATCGTATTATCCCTGGACGGTTAACCCAGACACTCAGGCCAGGTGTCAAGGACACAGGCCGAGAGCCCGCTACAGGGAGGCTGCGAAAATTCAATCCAACTAAATAAAAAACCCCAGAGGTAAGAGTGACTACGAAACCGTTGCCGGAGAAACCCCACTTGGTTCCCGAAATGCCCTTGAGGGAACGAAAACTGCCATCCTCACCAGGTCTGGCCCACGTGCGACTCTGGGCCCACACCAACGGGGTTGACCTTTAACTGCCCTCTAAGGATAGTAAGGATGGACAATAAATGCTAGGCCTGGCCAGTGACGTCCATGTCGTATGAACAACAATGTCAAACACACACCATTGACCCCACACTCACACCCGGCCACCGTGTTAACACCCTGTACCTTCAAAAGGAAGTTATTTTCACTCTGAAATCGGGCCTGTTCCTGAGCTGTCAACAGTCTGAGGCAGGCAGCAGAACAGGCCCGATTTCAGAGGGGGTAGGGGGTCGGGGGTCCCTGCAGATGCCTCATACTACGCTCGTTTCCCCCCCCCCCCCCCCCCCCACCCCGCTCAAAAACAGCCCCGAACGGCTAGACAAGCCTGCCTGGGAAATCAGCACCTGATCAGCCTGCCTCCGCACCACCGCCCCCCTCTCTCGCCCTGACGTACTCTCGCTATGACTAAAACCGATTTTTCACTATGCGTCACCACTTAGCCCACTGTCCGCCTCCACCACACACACTCCACCCCCCCGCTTCCCTCCCCCGCCACCACCTCAACAGGTCACAGCTGACAGAAAGGCCTCAGAACTAGGCCCCAGGGCCTGGGGGAGGCAGGGCTATTAACAGCCCATGGCAGTAGGCCCTCACGGGTCCCACTCTCCCCAGCACCGGTGGTCAGGAGACTGGGTTCAGAGCCTGCCCGGGTGACAAGGGGGAGGGGCAGCAATAGGAGTTGGAGGGTAGGGCAAAGCGGTCTCCACACGTCAATGAGGACGGCACAGGGCCACACACAGACCCACCCGGGGCGCAGGGGTCCCCCAGGGTGGTGGCTTTCATTCTGATAAAGTACCTTTTCTCCATACCTACTTTAACTACCTATATATCTTGCAAATCCATGCTTACTACCAGCTAGGAGGACAAGGACAGTAAGTACATGAGAACACGGCCAGCTGCAACCCATTCATGATGGCTATTCCTTCACTGCTGCTGGGTCAAAACCCTGGAATTCAGCCCCCCCCCCCCCCTCAGCAGAATTGTAGGGTTACCTACAGAGAAAGGTTTAGGGTGAGAGGAGAAAAGATATAAAAGAGACCTAAGGGGCAACGTTTTCACACAGAGGGTGGTGCGTGTGTGGAATGAGCTGCCAGAGGATGTGGTGGAGGCTGGTACAATTACAACATTTAAGAGGCATTTGGACGGGTATATGAATAGGAAGGGTTTGGAGGGATATGGGCCGGGTGCTGGCAGGTGGGACTAGATTGGGTTGGGATATCTGGTTGGCATGGACGGGTATGACTGAAGGGTCTGTTTCCATGCTGTACATCTCTGTGACTCTAAATGGACTGCAGCAATTCAAAATATAGCTCATCACCACCTTCTCAATAGAAGGTCAGAGGCTGAAGGGTGACTTTATAGAGGTTTATCAGATCAGGAGAGACATGGATAGGATAAACAGATGAGGTCCTTTCCCCTGGGGTGGGGGAGTCCAGAACTAGAGGGGTTTAGGGTGAGAGGAGAAAGATATAAAAGAGACCTAAGGGGCAAAGTTTTCATGAAGAGGGTGGAGAGCGTGTATGGAATGAGCTGCCAGAGGAAGTGGTGGAGGCTGGTACAATTGCCATTACAATTGTCCAACCAGCAACATCGCACAAATGAATAACTTTTTGAAAAAAAAATCTGTATTTTCAGTTACTAACTTTATCACTTTTACTTGAACCGTCTATGACTTTAGTTTTGCAAATATGGAGTAAAGCAACGATATAAATTCATATTTACTCCACCACTCTGTGGACATACCTGGTGTGACTGGGCCATGAGGCTCATTCTTTCACCTTTCACACACTGCCGTGCAAGACTTCACCCTTTCAATAATTTTTGAACACTGCAAAATGCCTCTAATGCAGCCTCAGGTACAACATTCCAAATGCTGCGTAAAATGTCTTTTCCTCATGTCAATTCTGTTTTCTTCCCAAATTACCTTAAATCAATTTCTACGGCTTTTTTTTTAAATTAAAAAAAAACACTTCGACCATTGGGAATAGTTTTTCTCTCTCTGTGTTTGTCTCCAGCTCCTCCCTCTGAGGCAGCCGACAAAACTGCAGCCACACCAAAACAGGGAAAAACAAAACCAAAATGGGGAACCTCATCAAAAACAGGAACGTGGGCAGATCAGCGCCAAGATAAGGAGTGGGGAGCTGTTCTCCAGACACACGGAGAGATTTGGGATTGACAGCAAGAATTCTGAAGGGGGGATAGAAGGGGAGTGGGAGAAAGCAAAGGGGGGGGGGGTGGAACAGGATGGGGAGGATGGTGTTGGGGGAAAGCTACAAGCGAGGGCGGACGTGAAGCAGAGATTTCCTCCCTGCCAAGGCAAGGTGGTATCACCAGACGGCGTTATCCCAGCCCGGTGTTTACGTTCTCTCTGGCGATGGAATGCCCCAGTCAAACCTTTCTGAGGCAGTATTGGGGAAAGCAACAGGAGACACACAACACCCTACCCCATCGCAACCACCTCAACACTCATTGCTTCTTACCCCTGCCGCGGAATAGTCATTCGGCCCATCTATCCTGCTCTCTCAATTCAACCCGCCTTTAGTTTACAAAACGGAAGCCTCGGCCCACCCACAACCACGATCAACTCTTCAGAATCTGGATCCCTCCCTGTTATGGAGGAACTTTAACACAGTAACATAGCCCTCACCTTCAGCACACAATTACTGAAGCAAATTGGTTAGGCCACTGTTGGAATATTGCGTGCAATTCTGGTCTCCTTCCTATCAGAAAGATGTTGTGAAAGATGAAAGGGTTCAGAAAAGATTTACAAGGATGTTGCCAGGGTTGGAGGATCTGAGCGACAGGGAGAGGCTGAACAGGCTGGGGCTGTTACCTGGAGCGTCGGAGGCTGAGGGGTGACCTTATAACATCATGAGGGGCATGGATAGGATAAACAGACATGGCCTTTTCCCTGGGGTGGGGGAGCCCAGAACTAGAGGGTTCCCTCACCCCCGGGCTCTCTCTCTGTCCCTCACCCCCGGGCTCTCTCTCTGTCCCTCACCCCCGGGCTCTCTCTCTGTCCCTCACCCCCGGGCTCTCTCTCTGTCCCTCACCCCCGGGCTCTCTCTCTGTCCCTCACCCCCGGGCTCTCTCTCTGTCCCTCACCCCCGGGCTCTCTCTCTGTCCCTCACCCCCGGGCTCTCTCTCTGTCCCTCACCCCCGGGCTCTCTCTCTGTCCCTCACCCCCGGGCTCTCTCTCTGTCCCTCACCCCCGGGCTCTCTCTCTGTCCCTCACCCCCGGGCTCTCTCTCTGTCCCTCACCCCCGGGCTCTCTCTCTGTCCCTCACCCCCGGGCTCTCTCTCTGTCCCTCACCCCCGGGCTCTCTCTCTGTCCCTCACCCCCGGGCTCTCTCTCTGTCCCTCACCCCCGGGCTCTCTCTCTGTCCCTCACCCCCGGGCTCTCTCTCTGTCCCTCACCCCCGGGCTCTCTCTCTGTCCCTCACCCCCGGGCTCTCTCTCTGTCCCTCACCCCCGGGCTCTCTCTCTGTCCCTCACCCCCGGGCTCTCTCTCTGTCCCTCACCCCCGGGCTCTCTCTCTGTCCCTCACCCCCGGGCTCTCTCTCTGTCCCTCACCCCCGGGCTCTCTCTCTGTCCCTCACCCCCGGGCTCTCTCTCTGTCCCTCACCCCCGGGCTCTCTCTCTGTCCCTCACCCCCGGGCTCTCTCTCTGTCCCTCACCCCCGGGCTCTCTCTCTGTCCCTCACCCCCGGGCTCTCTCTCTGTCCCTCACCCCCGGGCTCTCTCTCTGTCCCTCACCCCCGGGCTCTCTCTCTGTCCCTCACCCCCGGGCTCTCTCTCTGTCCCTCACCCCCGGGCTCTCTCTCTCTCTCTGTCCCTCACCCCCGGGCTCTCTCTCTCTCTGTCACCTCCTCCAGCCCCTATACCCCCTCCCTATCTCTGTAACCCCCTACATCCCCTACACCCCTCCCTATCTCTGTCCCTTCATTCACCCCCACTCCCTTCAGAGTTTACTGTACTCCTCCAATCCCACTGTCTGGAGCATCCCCAGATTCCCACCACTCCGTGCCTCCACCTGCCTGGGGGCTAAGGTCTGAAATGTTCACCAGAATCCACCTTCCCCCCCCCTCCCCCTTTAATCTTGTCCCACTATAATGGTCACCTGCCCCTATTTCCCCTCTGGGCTGCCCAGTGTTAAAAAGGACTTCACCATTACTGCTCAGAAAAACATTGGGTGCCCCAGGACGCTGACAGCGAGGGGATTCAGTGACGGTAGCGCCACTGAACGTCAAGGGGTGGTGGTTAGATGGGCATGGCCTGGCATTTGCATGGCACAAGTGTTCCCTGCCACTTGTCAGCCCAAGCCTGGGTATCGTCCTGATCTTGTTGCACTAGCACTCTGACTATATTTCGGCACGTGAGGAGCAGTGAACAACCACCAAACATTCCCACTTCTTGACCTGCTGATGGAGGGAAAGTCATTGCTGCAGCATTTGAAGACGGTTGGGCCTGGGACACTCCCCTGAGGGACTCCGACAGAGATACCCTGGAGCTGAGATGACTGGCACTCCCACAATCATCTCCCCGCCTGGCAGGTGGCACTCCAAGCAGCAGCCTTTGCTCCAATACCCACTGCTTCCAGCTTTGCTCGGGGCCCCTTGATTCTACACTCGGTCGAATGTAGCCTTGGCCTCCATGGGCTGTCCCCCTCCCCACCCCTCTCCCCTCCCCTCAGGAGGTCAGCTCTTCCATCCATGTTTGAGCCAAGGCTGCAGTGGGGTCAGGAGCTGAGTGGCTGTGGTGAACCCAGACTGGGGGTCACTGAGGCAGGTGCTGCTGGACAGCACCGGTAATGACCCCCTTCCATCACTTCACGGAGAAACTATCGTAGATTGATGGGATGATAATTGGCTGGGTTGGATTCGTCCTGCTTTTTACATACAGGGCATACCTGAGCACATTGCCGGGTAGATGCCAGTGTGGTAACTGGAGCAGCTTGGTCAAGGAACAGCAAGTTCTGGAACACAAGTCTTCAGTACTATTGCCAGAATGTTATCAGGGCCCATAGCCTTTACAGTAGCCAGTGTCTCCAACTGTTAGTTATATCACGTGGATTGAATTGGCTGGTCTCTGTGACGCCGGGGACCACTGGAGGAGCTAGTTGGATCCTCCACACAGCTTCTGACTGAAGATCGCTGGGAACGTTTCAGCCTTATCTTCTGCACTGATGTGCTGGGCTCCTCAATCACCGAGGACGGGGATAACTTTTAAGAGTCGTTTAATTCTCCGCCACCATTCACGACTGGATGTGGCAGCAGTGCAGAGCTTAGCTCAGATCCGTTGGTTGTGGGAATCGCTTAGTCTGTCTCTCGCTGTTTGACATGTAAGTTGCCCTGTTTCACCAGCTGGACACCTCATTCTGCGATCTGTCCCGCGCTGCTCCTGCAAATACGCTCTTCTACGTTCGACACTGAGCCCTTGGCTGGTTGAGTCGGGGTGGGACGGGGTACATCAAAACGCACCAAGAGTACATTGCCGTCACAGCTGATGGCCCACAGCATCTTGTGGAGGTCCAGCCCCGAGACCCGTTCAAAGGCTGTCCCATTTAGCGAGGGAACTGGACTAGGGAGAACCCCCAAGGCATTTTATACGTACGCCAGGAGCAAGAAGGTAGCTCAGGAAAGGATAGGTCCACGCCAGGACAAAGGAGGGAAGTCAGTCCTGGAGCCAGAGGAAGTGGGTGTCACCTTTAACAAATACTCCACATTCAGTACTCACCAGGGACAAGGACATGGATGATCAGACGTTTCAGGAGGGGTACGTTGATATTCTGGAGTGTGTCGATATTAAGGAGAAGGCCATAGATTCCCTACGGTGTGGAAACGGGCCCTTCAGCCCAGCAGGTCCACACCGACCCTCCGAAGAGTAACCCACACAGATCCATTCCCCTAACCTATTACTCTACATTTACCGCAGACTAATCCACCCTAACCTATACATCCCTGAACGCTATGGGGCAATTTATCACGGCCAATCCACCCTAACCTGCACAGCTTTGGACTGTGGGAGGAAACCACAGACACGGGAAGAATTTGCAAATCCCACAGAGTCAGTTTCCTGAGGCTGGAACCGAACCCGGGTCCCTGGGGCTGGGAGGAGGCAGCAGTGCTAACCACTGAGCTACTGTGGCCGGAAAAATAGCATTAAAATCGATAAGTCTCCAGGGCCAGATGGGTTCTATCCCGGGATTCTGAGGGAACCCCGGGAGGAGATTGCTGAGGCCTGGACAGAGACCTTTGTATCCTCTTTAGCCACAGGCGAGATCCCAGAGGCCTGGGGAATAGCCAACATTGTTCCTTTGTTCAAGAAGGGCAGTGGGGTAATCCAGGAAAGTACAGGCCAGTGAGCTATCTGTAAGTGGTAGGGAAAGTATTGGAGAAGATTCTTAGGGATAGGATTTCCTTATATTTGGTGGAGAGTGGATTAATTCGAGATTGACAGCATGGCTTTATGTGGGAAAGGTCTTGTCACTCTAACTGGATGGAGTGTTTTTTTGAGACGACAAAGATGATCGAGGAGGGAATGTTGGCTCCATGGTCGACAAAGTGTTCCGCACTCCTGAACCATTCTCCCCACACAGCAGCCCGCCGACACACAAACCACCCGCCCACATTAGAGGCAGACTCACCTCACGATGGCGGCCATGCCGGGGGATGAACGTGGCGATACAACAACGCAGCTTCCGTGTCCAAGTTGCCATCCTGTCGGCTGGGGTGGGGACTCTCCCTCGGGGGACCTGTTGACAGAAACGATGACGACAGGGCCTTAGAAACAGGAGGCAGAGCCAACGCTCAGAACCACACGCGAGAGACGACACAAGACACAGGGCACTAAGGGAGCGCGGAGGAGGAGGGGTACAGTAGGCCGGATGGAGTTCGAGGGCTGGGTGTGGCCGAGGATCCAGAACATTCTCCGTGGAAGTGAATCACGTCAATAATTTCCGCAGGGAGTCCTGGGATCAGGGATCTATAGGATGGAACGCGAGTGCTCTCTCTGTCTGTCTGGGCCAGGACAAGCTGGTCAGACTGAATGGCCTCTGCCGGTCAATATCAGGATCACTAATCCCTCCCGCTGAAGCTGTAAGGACCATCTGTGGCTGTCAGTTCCTCACCCACTCCACAGTCGCTGGGTGGGCTATGTCCTAGATAAAAGGCCACACTCCTACCCTCACATCAGGAGGTCGCAGGTTCAAATCCCACCACAGATGGACACTTCCCGGTCTCACTCCCTCGCTCAGCCGGATGTCACTAACCGAGGGAGGGCCGCACTGTCTGAGGCACGTTCTCTCAGCCTGGGCATGATGGGGTTGGACACAGCGGACTCGTCTGCACAGCAGGTCAGGAGGCGGTGGGGTGGGGTTTGGCTCGTTTGGGCAATGCAAGATCCTGACCGGCTCTTAAACGTGGTGGACGCGGGAAGGAGGTTTTCGACTCGTGGGTCAGCCTGGGAATTGGAGGCACAGATCCAAAAATACAACGCGTCACCCCAAAACGGGAACGTTTCTCTGTCTCCCTCCCTCTCTGTCTGTCTTTCCCCCTCAGGGTCGTGTAATGTTGGGACACTCTGTCTCAGAAAGCTGGAGGGAGGACACTTGTGCTTGAACCCCACTACCCGAACTCGGTCTGAATTTGCAATGACGACCATTGTTGTGAAAGCCCACCCGGTTCAGTGACGCCCTTTCGGGAGAGAAACCCTTACCCAGCCTCTCCCACCTTGAACTTCAGACTCACCACTACCCTTGGGGCAATTAGGGAACAGGAACAAACTCCTGATGAGGGCGACTTCTTGTGAGAAGGGGGGAGAGGGGGTGGGGAATCTGAGTCGGGGGTGAATGGAGCAGGTGGAAATTCTGCGTTCCGGCATGGACAAGTTGGACCGAAGGGTCTGTGTCCGTGCTGTACATCTATATGAAGCAGGAGGTTACTTTGGGATTGTGAGACTCAAACCCAACCCAGGGCTGAGCAAGAGGTGGCGCACGGCTGCCACCTGGTGTCCTTGTGGAGAACAGCAGGTGGTGCCCACAACGGCTGGTGCTGAAGGAACTCTCAATGTCACACTCGCCACCCCCCTCACCCACCAACTCCGACATCGGGGTGGGGAGAAACACCCTGGACCCAGCGAAAGAGAAGCTGCTTCACACCCTGTAACTCACACGGACAATGCCCAGGAAATCACTGGGGGGGGCAGGGATCCAAGGGGGTGGGGGATGTACAGTCACCACGCACCCACCCCCACCCAGAGATTGAGGATCTGCCCCATTTCCCAGGGCAGGAGCAGGGGGAGGGAAGGATTGGGACCCCTTCTGCTGCTGTGACTCAGTGTCGCCCCCTCCTGGCTTGGAGTCAGTCACAGGGTCCACAGCAATGGGGAGAACTGGAGGGGGGAGGGGGTGCTTTCCCCCCCCCATCCTTCCCACACCCCAAAACCCCAAGGTCAACATTTATCCTTCAAGCAACCCCACCGAAAACAGGTCTTCTCGTGGGATCTTGCTGTGCTCACATTCCCACAGCCAGCCCAGTTGCCTTGGTAACTGTCGTCTCCAGGATGAGCGTTTCATCGTGTTCAGCAACCCCCCCAGTAATTCTGCACCCTGCAGGTGCACAATTCTCTCTCGGCCTCAGCTCATCTGCCACAAAAGCCCTCACCTTCCACAGTCTCCCCCCCCCCCCCCCCCCCCATCAGCCTCCCACTCCCTCAAATGCCCCATCTTGACTTGAATGAAACTGAGACACTCTCCTCCCCCTTAACTTGGAGGTTTAACACCGAGGTCTGGAAACAGGGCCTGGAAACAGGGCCTGGAAACAGGGCCTGGAAACAGGGCCTGGTGGTCGATGGGTGGGATAATCAAGGGGGACAGAGCTCTTTCATCCTGGGGAATGAGATTCAGTCTCTCAACCTGTACCTGCTAAACATACCTCCAAACAAACCCTTAAATCCCACCTCACCCCGACTACATACACCACCCTGTCACAGTCAGTAACAATTTGTGCCTGTTCTGAACGGGAGAGTGAGTGCGCACAGGAGAGAGTGAGCAAGAGAGAAAAATTAGCCTAATCATTGAGGTGGGATTTCAGAAAAAAAAAACTGGTCACCTGTTGACAAAACTGATCAACCACCAGGTAGCAGTACATGTCTCACACTCAGAGTCATACACATTTTTGTTCAGGCCGGAAATGAATCAAGACAAATTATTTCTAAAGCATTGAATCTTGACTTAACGTGTGCCTGAGTATAGCATAACGTTCGATGTAGAGATGGAATTTAAAATGTGATATCAGAGCAGATGAAGTTGTAATTATATCTAGAGAATCGGTCAGATATATTTTGACAATCTCCCTTATAAAATATCTAAATAAATTTATATGGATTTAAAATTATTTATGTTTAGATCCAATTAACACAATCTAATTCAAAAACACTTGGACGAGTTCAGAAGAGATTTACAATGATGTTACCGAAACTACCCAACGCTGGGGAATCACAGCAGCTCAGACAGCATCCATGCAGAGAGAGCACGCTAACATTAGCGGAGGGCACACAGCAGAGAACAGGGCACAGTATTCCCTCCGGAGAAACAGAGTGAACGGGGACACTGGGCCTGGAGAGACAGTGAAACGTTCACTTGCCCTCTCTCGCTCTCTCCATGAATATTGTCTGACTCACTGTGAATGAAGGCACTGGGTGCTTTCAATACAGATTGCAACATTTGCAGGAATTTTCTCCTGCTTTTACAAGGATGTTGCCAGGGTTTGAGCTATAGGGAGGAGCTGAACAGGCTGGGGCTGTTTTCCCTGGAGCGTCAGAGGCTGAGGGGTGACCTTATAGAGGTGGGTGCTGGCAGGTGGGACTAGATTGGGTTGGGATATCTGGTCGGCCTGGACGGGTTGGACCGAAGGGTCTGTTTCTGTGCTGTACATCTCTATGACTCAAATTAAAGAAAAGTTTGTAAGAGTATAAATGGACAAATTGATGTAAATTAATGTCTGTATACATTAAAGTTCCACATTTATATTCAATGTATTTGCTAATTTCATGCATGTAACAAACACTAAAATGTATTTGAAATTGGGGATTACTCACATATACCCCCATTTCCAATGGAAAATGGACTAGCACAGTGACAGAATGAAATTCATTTGCCATGCATCATGTATGTGATGGAGGGCAATTATATTGACATTAATCCTTAAAATATATTCTTCCTATTAAATAAGTTACAAAAGAATAAATGACCTATATTTAGTTAGCTGAATAGGATTTATAAATATTCCACATTCATTTTATCACCTGGAAACAAACTGGTAGAAACCCACAAAGTCCCAGAGTAATGAATTGAACGTTTGAGACACAGATGAGGAGGCAGTTCTTTGAGGGTAAGGAATCAGTCAATTTGGGTCATTAAGTATATTCAAGGCTGTGAAAGGTTTTTAAATCAGTCAGGGACTCCATGGCTGTGGGGAGCTGAGGATTAGCAAATCAACCACCATTTAATAAGATGGCAGTGCGGATCCAATGGGTTGAATGGCCTAAATCACATGGGTTGGACGCTGACTCCCACTGGGACGTGGCTCCCACAGGCATGACCCTTCCCACACCACTCACTGTGGGTCACAAGCCTCTCCCAGGGGATGAGTCCCACCTTACCTCCCTCCCTTAATCCCCCACCCCGCCATCCCCAGACTCAGATCCACATTGTACTCATCTGAAACCTGACAACAGATTAGATTCCCTACAGTTTGGAAACAGGCCCTTCGGCCCAGCAAGTCCACACCGACCCTCCGAAGAGTAACCCACCAAGAGCCGTTCCCCCCACCCTACGTTTACCCCTGACTAGTGCACCTAACGCTGTGGGGCAATTTCCCACGGCCAATCCACCCTGACCTACACATCTTTCGACTGTGGGAGGAAACCGGAGCACCCGGAGGAAACCCACGCAGACACGGGGAGAACGTGCAAACTCCACACAGATGGGGAGACCAGAAAGGAGAGTGATGTGCAAGAAACAGAGGAGAATGAGAGTGTTTCAGAGAGCGTGCGACAGAGCAGCAACACAGGTAAACACAGGCGAGCAATTTGGGACCAGTTTTGTGACTCAGCGACAGAGGGGGACACACAAGTATGTGCGACTCTGTGCCTGTGCGAGCCCGTGTATTTCTGTAAAATATTTAAACAGCATATCGAGAGTGTGGGGAGCCCCAGGGAGGGAGGTCAGTGCACCTCAAAACGGTACGGCAAGGCAGAGGTTCACTCTCGCCAAATCTTCCCCATCTCTCCACACCTCCCGTTCCCTCTGTCCTCCTCTCGTTCTCTCCCACGTTCTGCCTCTCCCTCCCTCCCTCAGCTCCCCACCCCGTGGGGCCACATTTTTAAGCTCCTGCCTGTCAAGATAAGACAGACACTGATGGCTTGTTTTTCCAATTCTCACTGAGTCACAAAGGAAAATTCCAGACGAAACAAAGCCTGCTACTATTGACTGTCAGCTGATTCACTGACCTCCTCCATACCCTCAAATAACAACACGGGCAAGAGTCACAAAATAAAAATCACAGCAGAAGTTTCTGGAAACATGATCATTCGCAGCACAAGATGCCTGTCCCTGAGACGATAAACAGGACTGGAGGGGGGGAGAAAGAGGGCCACAAGGAGAGCGAGAGAAACAACACCAACCTTCAGGTCTCCCTCCTGGGGGGGGGGGGGGGGAAGGAGCAGGGAGGGGGGGGGGGCAGGAT
>NW_025215381.1:1122713-1124921 GCF_004010195.1 Chiloscyllium plagiosum
AGAGAGAGAGAGAGGCAGAGAGAGAGAGAGAGGCAGAGAGAGAGAGAGAGGCAGAGAGAGAGAGAGAGGCAGAGAGAGAGAGAGAGGCAGAGAGAGAGAGAGAGGCAGAGAGAGAGAGAGAGGCAGAGAGAGAGAGAGAGGCAGAGAGAGAGAGAGAGGCAGAGAGAGAGAGAGAGGCAGAGAGAGAGAGAGAGGCAGAGAGAGAGAGAGAGGCAGAGAGAGAGAGAGAGGCAGAGAGAGAGAGAGAGGCAGAGAGAGAGAGAGAGGCAGAGAGAGAGAGAGAGGCAGAGAGAGAGAGAGAGGCAGAGAGAGAGAGAGAGGCAGAGAGAGAGAGAGAGGCAGAGAGAGAGAGAGAGGCAGAGAGATCGAGATCGAGATCTCCACTCTGCATGAGTAAAAGTATCACTCTCTCTACTCTTAACAACAGAGTAAGGCTCCCTCTACACTGCCCCCCCATCAAACACTCCCAGGACTGGAGCAGTGGTGAGCTACAGAGTAAAGGCAGAGAGATCGAGATCGAGATCTCCACTCTGCATGAGTAAAAGTATCACTCTCTCTACTCTTAACAACAGAGTAAGGCTCCCTCTACACTGCCCCCCCATCAAACACTCCCAGGACTGGAGCAGTGGTGAGCTACAGAGTAAAGCTCCCTCTACTCTTATCAACTGATAGTAAAGCTGCCTCTACCCTGTCCCTTCAAACACTCAGTACAGTAGTGTTAGACATGGAGTAAAGCTTTCACTACATAGTCTCCATAAACAGCCCCAGAATAGATACAGCCCATGGTTAGGTACAGAGTAAAACTCAGTCTATGAATACAATCCGGAGTGCCTCTTCCACGGAGAGAGAGAGTGGGAGGGCTGCAGATGCTGGACAGTCAGAGTTGGAGAGCGTGGTGCTGGAAAAGCACAGCAGGTCAGGCAGCATCCGGGGAGCAGGAGGATCAACATTTCGGGGATAAGCCCTTCATCAGGAATGAGCCTCACTCCACACCCTTCGAGCAGTACCAGTGTCCCCAATCATGCCACCACGGTCACTCCACAACTGGGGTCTTCACCAAAAGCAGTCAATCCTGGTCCCTTACCTTATCCCCTGACAATGAGCATCTTTGGGAATCCTCACCACCAGATGATAATCACAGCCAAGTCGACAAGCACACACCCGTGATCCTCAATGCAGGGTATAAAGGGAAAATTACCTCCACCCACCCAATGAGAGACCCCCGCTCACAGACCAGGGCTTTCTGCGGAATACTCAAACACAACGACTCCCCATGGGGGAGGCTCCCTGGACTCCAGCCTGAACAGAGGGTTCCTCAAGGCCCGAGGAGATCGTGTGCTGGCTCCCACAGCAGACCTGCCCGGTGTGTGCTGGCCAATGTAGAAGGGAACGCGTCAGCCAGTAACACACAACACTGTCCCCAGTGAGGGCTGCACAAGGGATTCTCTTCCGCAAGGTGCGTTACAGAGAACACACACACACACACAAAAGGCAATATACCGACCCTCCCTGGCATTGCTCACCGTGCGAGCAACCACTAAGGCAGTTCCAGCAAACACCAAGCTCTACATAGCACCAGCTCACACTCATTTCAGTAGCAGACCGGCTACATTTCAGGGACGTGATTCCCTCATCCCTACTCCTCCTGCCAGCTCAGATATTCAAGCCGCCATTTCCTTCTGGCACTGGACTGGCACTGTTGGAGGGGACTATTTGGCTACATGTTGCATCACACCTGGCTCGGAGGGCAGGGTCGGGTGGAAAGTGGGCTGGCCGTCGAGATCAGGAACCAAGAGTCAGGCCAACTGCCCCACACCGCGCTGCCCTGCAGTGAGGGATGTTGGAGGGGACCTCAAAGAATAAGCAGAAACTTGGAGGGAGGGAGGCAGGAAGGGGGGGGGGTCATGTGGGGAGAAGAGGGGAGGTGATCCTGCTAGTGTTCAGTTCGAACATTCACCCTCCCCCGTAAATCCAAGCACAAATGCATTCTCTGTCCCCCCCAACCCCACCTTCCCGCTACCTACAGGGTGTCAGGGAGTGGGGGAAGGGAACTGGAACCCTCCAGCTTGCGGGCTGGGTGGGGGGTTGCAGATGAGCAGAGGGGCATGGGAATTTTGCAGGGGGCTGGGGCTACCCAGGGTGGGTGCAGGTGAGCAGAGGGGCATGGGAATTTTGCATGGGGGCTGGGGCTACCCAGGGTGGGTGCAG
>NW_025215381.1:1125922-1127824 GCF_004010195.1 Chiloscyllium plagiosum
GGGTGGGGGGGATGCTGAATCATCCTCCTGGGCAGGGAGAAAGCAAGAGGGGGGGGAAAAAATCAGAGAGAGAAAAATAACAAACCGCGCCACTCTCAAACCACATGACAGCAGAGGGAGGAGGGGGGGGGAGAAAAGGCAGAGCAAAATAAAAACTGCGACACTGCGGGCCGAGCAGAATTCCTGATGGGATGACCCTTTCCTGCAGAAATTTTCCAACCCTTACAAAAGAAAACACACACATTGGCGAAAGGGTTGATCAAGGACGGGAGAGGCGCGGATACATTGGGGGGGGGGGGGGGGGGATGCAACATTGTAGCAAAATGCAACAGATTACCAAGCGGCAGATTGCAACAAGCAACTGGCTACAATGTTTCGCGCCCCTTGGAAAGTTACATTGCAAATGGAAACATTCAGCTTTTTTTTTTAAATTTTTTTGGGGGTGGCCCATTCTCCTTTTTACCTGCTTTGCAACATTCCTCGCCCTCTGGATGCGTGGCTGCAGAATCTTCAGGATAGAAATCCCCTCTCCCCACCCCCAAAGAGAGAGAGAGAAAAAAATACAACTCGTTGCTGCATCTTTCGAGAGCTGTTGCAAGCCCTTGCCTTCCCCCCCTCTCCTCCTCCTCCCCCCAGACCTGGTGGCCAGGTCGGGCTGAAACAGGGTTACAATCCCGAAGCCTCCTGAGCTGGCCCAGCGAGGGTCCAACATTTTCTGCCCCTTCAAAAGTTTGGCAAATTCCAACTACGCAGTTGCAGACTCACACAGACACACTCCTCTCTCTCTCTCTCTGAGTCTAATACACAGCCCCTCCTCCTCCTCACTGCCTGCCCAATGCAGCAGTCACTTGAAGCTTGCTGGAGTGAGATTGAAAGCTTTAGCCACCGAGGTGGGTTTCAGGCTCCCAGTTCAGATGTCATCTGCAATCTGCATTCAACACCCCCCCCCACCTTCCCCGGTTTTCAATTAACAAAAACTGAACTCAATTGCAATATTTTGCCAGGGAAGAAGAAAGCAAAATAAAAAAAAACCCTGGGATCCTGAGGAGGCTTGGGTTGGGAAGTTCAGGGGGGGGGGGGCAATGTTCTATTTTACCAACATTCTAGAAAACATAAAATAAGTCAGATTGGATGGGCGCCACAACGTGCCCCAATGACTTCAGATTTCCAGCATCTTCCTTTTTTTTAATATTTGCCCTGTTAGACCACCTCCATCTTTTAAAACACTTCCTGCCAACATTTTTCCCTTTCCATGGACACTGCTGGCTGGGTCACCACTTATTGTGCCCTCCCTTATCCCCAGAATGGAAGACAAATTAGATATTTAGAAGCAGGCAGTATATTTACTGGACTGAAGTTCCAGTCTGAAGTACATCTGGTGGGACAATGTATCCTGATGAAGGGCCTCAGCCCGAAACGTTGATTTTTCCTGCTCCTCGGACACTGCCTGACCTGCTGTGCTTTTCCAGCACCACTCTAATCTTGACTCTGATCTCCAGTATCTTCAGTATCCACCTCCACCTACTAGGAACAATATTTCAAAACAGTTTCAATGACTGTTGCCCAGGTTGGAAGGTTTGACCTCCAGGGAGAGGCTGAATAGGCTGGGGCTGTTTTCCCCGGAGCTGAGGTGACCTTATGGAGGTTTATAAAATCATGAGTGGCATGGATACGGTAAATAGATAAAGTCCTTTCCCTGGGGTGGGGGAGTCCAAAACTAGAGGGTATAGGTTTAGGGTGAGAGGGGAAAGATATGGGCGGCACGGTGGCACAGTGGTTAGCACTGCTGCCTCGCAGCGCCAGAGACCCGGGTTCAATTCCTGCCTCAGGCGACTGACTGTGTGGAGTTTGCACATTCTCCCCGTGTCTGTGTGGGTTTCCTCCGGGTGCTCCGGTTTCCTC
>NW_025215381.1:1128036-1129530 GCF_004010195.1 Chiloscyllium plagiosum
GGTCTGTTTCTGTGCTGTACATCTCTCTGACTCCTCGAGACGGTGTGGTGACCAGCTTTCATGCACTTTAACTATACCAGTGAACATGCTGATGGGGAGGGGGCGGGGCAGATTACAGGATCTTGATTGACAGAATGATGATGTATGTCAGGAGTCAGGATGGGGAGTGGCTTGGAGTGGAATTTGCAAGGGGTTGATCTTCCCATTGTCTCTGCTGCCCTTGGTCGTGGTCTTGTGCATCGAAGGTGCCTTCCCACGGCTAGCCGGCAACGACCACCTCCCAGTCTCAGCAGCACCCCCACCGCCAGCCCTCACTCTCAACGTCCTGGGATTTACCATTGACCAGAAACTGAACTGGACCCCGGGCACATAAACTCAGTGGCAAAAAGAGCAGCTCAGAATTCTGCAGCAAGTAACTCACCTCCTGACTCCCCAAAGCCTGTCCACCATCTTCAGGGAACCAGTCAGGAGGGTGAGGGAATACTCCCCACTTGCCCTGGATAGGGGCAGCCCCAACAACACTGGGTCTTTGAGAGATCTCTACAACTGATCCGATCCCCCTCATATTTGTTATAACCTTTCTGCACTCTTCAACCTAAATTCCAAACCGGGAAACATTAATGTTGACCTTGCTTTGTGCAGCTCCTGTGCAGTGATGGCCTTGCATTGCCTCTCTCTGTGTAAACACCCTGTGGTCTGCATGGCTACGTTTGCTATGATCTGTCTGTACTCCTCGCAAAACAAGGCTTTTCACTGGATTTAGGTACATGCGACTACAATAAATCACATCAAAGGAGCTCGATACCATCCCAGAATAAAGCAGCCCCCGTTTGATTGGCCCCACATCCACAAACATCCACTCCCTCCACCACCGACGCTCAGTAGCAGCAGGGTGTACCATCTACGAGATGCGCTGCAGAAACTCACCGAGGTTCCTGAGACAGCACCTTCCAAACCCACAAACCCTTCCATTAGATCAGTGAGGGGGGGATTAGATGGGGAGGGGTATTAGATTACTGAGGTGGAGTTGGAATGGAGAAGGGTATTAGGCTAGTGAAGGTATTGGAATGTGAAGTGGCACTAGATGAGTCAGGGGCTATTAGTGATGGTGGCTCAGTGGTTAGCACTGCTGCCCCACAGCGTCAGGGACCCGGGTTCGATTCCAGCCTCGGGCGACTCTCTGTGTGGAGTTTGCACATTCTCCCCGTGTCTGTGTGGGTTTCCTCCGGGTGCTCCGGTTTCCTCCCACAGTCCAAAGATGTGCAGGTCAGGGTGGATTGGCCATGGAGAATGTAGGGTTACAGATGGGTGAGGGTGGGATGCTATTTGGAGGGTCAGTGTGAATTCAATGGGCTGAATGGTCCGTTTCCACAGTGGAGGGATTCTATGATTCCCTATGAAATGGGGAATGATTGGGGCTGGGAATGGAATGGGGAGGGGTATTAGAAAGGGGAGGGGTATTAGAATGGGGAAGGGTGTCAGAATGGGGGAGCA
>NW_025215381.1:1130448-1135092 GCF_004010195.1 Chiloscyllium plagiosum
ACACACAGACAGACACAGACACACAGACAGACACACACACACAGACAGACACACACACAGACACACACACAGACAGACACACACACAGACACGATACAAATATTGTGGCTGGGAAAGAAATAAGGAAGATCTCAGACCAGCCCAGGACTTGCGGGTTACAGGTGCCGATGAGATGTTTTCATGAGATTGATTGACACATTGATCCTCAATCCTCCCCTCCGTCTGGAGACTCACCCTTTCAATGTCTCTCTTTTCATGAAGTGAATTTGTTGTGGGAGGGACAGTTATTAGACTCCACTCACTGAAGGGTGCCAGAGAGACATTTTCTCTCGGAATCCCTGCAGTGTAGGGATTCAAGCCATTCAGCCCATCGAGTCCACACTGACCCTTCAAAAAGCATCCCACTAGAGCCACCCTATCCCTGTAACATGGAAGTGCCGGTGTTGGAGTGGAATGGACAAAGTTAAAAATCACACAACACCACGTTACAGTCCAACAGGTTTAATTGGAAGCACTAGCTTTCAGAGCGCTGCTCCTTCATCAGAAACCTTAAGTAATCTCGGGGCTGTGACTTGAAAGAAGTTCTGGGATTTACATATTAATCAAAACCTGCATCCCCGTTCTGAGTGATTAAAGACTGAACAGCAATTTCGGTTTGTTCAATATTATCGCATCAGTTGTATGTCACTTTGAACCTTTATTATAAATTCTGTGTCCTTTCCTCCTGCCCCACTAGCTACCTGATGAAGGAGCAGTGCTGTTGGACTATAAACCTGTTGGACTATAACCTGGTGTTGTGGAATTTTTGCCCGTCTCAGTAACCCTGCATTTCCCATGGCTAATCTACCTAGACACCATGGACAATTTGGACAGTGTGGGGGGAAACCCGAGCACCTGCACAGCCACACACAGACACGGGGAGAATGTGCCAGTGTACAGATATTTGCCCGAGGCTGGAATCAAACCCAGGTTCCTGGTGCTGTGAGGCCCCCATATACACACACATCCACACATACACACACCCACACACACATACACACACATACACTCACACACACATGCACACACATATGCACACTCACAAATCCACGTGTACACACACACCTGCGCATGTACACATACACCCACTCTCTCTCACATACACACACATGCACACGCATGCATGCGCACACACACACACACTGCACGCACACATACACGTATGCATGCATACACACACAAACACACGCCAGTAATAAACCAGTCACATGTCTGTCCTCAGGCAAAACCGGACTCCCTCAGATCTCAGGCGTCATCGTTTCTACCCCATCGCCTAAATAAACAAACCTCTTGGATATGACACAAAATCACTCACTTTAGAAAGAACCCCACTTTTTCTTCCATGGTTTAAAGTGGTAAATTTTCCTCTGGAAGGAGGTTTGCTCGCTGAGCTGGAAGGTTCGTTTTCAGACGTTTCGTCACCGTACCAGGTAACATCTTCAGTGAGAGACTCTGTATATTTTCCTATTTTTAAGCTACAGTTCAAAGAACAAAGATGGCTCTGAAACCAGGGATGAGCTGATGGAGGAAGGATGGAGGAGCTGGGATTCTTATCATTGGAGCAGGGAAGATCAAGAAGGGAGATTGAATCGGGCCATTACAAATCACAAGGGAGTTTTGATTAGGGGGGAGGGGATTGAAGTGAAACTGTTTCCAGTGATGGGGGAGGAGCAGATTAAAAAGACGAGGTGTAAGGAGAGGATGGGGGGGGAGTTGGTTTTGCAGGAGTGAGTGATGATCTGGAACGCGGGAGTCTGAAAGAACAGAAGAAGCAGATTTACAAAGAGGGACGGTGAGAATCCCAGAAGGGGAAACATTCACAGGGACATGGAGGGGGTAGGTGGGAGAGTGGGGGACTCATTGCAGATTTCCTTATCAAAGAGCTAGAACAAGCAGGATGGGCGGAGTGGCCTGTTCCTGTACCAGGAGATTCCAAGATTTGTGTCTGGGGGAAAGAAAATCAACTATTTGATTTCAGTGGATTCAGAGTTCAGTCGTCATTATTGCCTATCACGGACTGGAACCACAGTCCGGACAGGAAACCAGAAAGGGGTTTGTGATTTGGGGGTTTGTGGGGGGCCTTGGCGTTCCCCTCCCCCAACAAAAATAAAAGGGAGAGGGTTTAAAAGAATGACACATACAGGTACTCGTTGACCCAAACAGTCAGGAAGTACTTTTGGAATATTGTGGGCAATTCTGGTCTCCTTCCAATCGGAAAGATGTTGTGAAACTTGAAAGGGTTCAGAAAAGATTTACAAGGATGTTGCCAGGGTTGGAGGGTTTGAGCTACAGGGAGAGGCTGAACAGGCTGGGGCTGTTTTCCCTGGAGCGTCGAAGGCTGAGGGGTGACCTTATAGAGGTTTATAAAATCATGAGGGGGATGGATAGGGTAAATAGACAGGGTCTTTTCCCTGGGGTGGGGGAGTCCAGAACTAGAGAGCATAGGTTAGGGTGAGAGGGGAAAGATATAAAAGAGACCTAAGGGGCAACTTTTTCACACACAGGGTGGTGTGTGTATGGAATGAACTGCCAGAGGAAGTGGTGGAGGCTGGTACAATTGCAACATTTAAGAGGCATTTGGATGGGTATATGAATAGGAAGGGTTTGGAGGGATGTGGGCCGGGTGCTGGTAGATGGGACTAGATTGGGTTGGGATATCTGGTCGGCATGGCCGGGTTGGGCCGAAGGGTCTGTTTCTGTGCTGTACATCTCTCTGACTCTGTGGTCACTGGTTCAGGTCCCATTCTCGGGGCAGGTAGAACAATCCAACCCAGAGGGAGTGTATAATCCCCATGTGGACCCAGGGGAGCCGAGAGGAAGGCCAAGAGGGGACTGATAGATTTGGCATCCTGAGACCAGTATGTATCACTCAACCAACACCTCAGGCACAGGTCGTTGTGACGCCACTGGATTACTAGTCGGTTCATGTGCCAGGATCCTGGGTTTGTACATCACCGTGGGGTGGGTGGAGTCACAAAAACAGACCCTTCAGCCCAATTCATTCATGCTGACCAGGACGGTGAGATTTGAAGTCAATAGTAATCTCCCTCCCTGTAACCTTTGACCCCCCCCATGGCAAGCAAGCACCTACCTGTCCATGTTTTGAGTATACCATGTGACCTGGCTCCCACAGCCCTCTGTGGCAATGAATTCCACTGCTCTCCGGCCAGAAGAGGTCTCTCCCTATCTCCATTCCGAAAGGCTCCTCCCATTACTCCCAGGCTGTGCATCCCGGCCACCGACAGAAACATCTTCCCGACTCCTGCTCATCGGCAGGCTGTTCGGTATTCCCATCCCCCACCCTGGAAACCGATTTTTTTAAAAAACGTGGCTCACGATCGGAAGCTGGGATCTTGCTGTGCGCAGTGGCAATGACTCCGTCCCACTTTGTGGCAGGTTTGGGTGAGGGTGGGGGGGGGGGATGGTTGGGCTGGTGCTGAGAGGGTGACAGGAGAGCCAGCCTTGCCCGCTTGATGGGGGAGTGGGTACGCACAGCAAGATCCCACAACGTGCCGGCACACCTGACGACGCGCAATCCTTCTCACTCGCGTTGGGCGAGGGGGCAAATTGGGGCAGAGCAGGTTAAGGGGAGGAGTGGGGGGGGCTCAGTTTAAGCCCCTCATCCAGAGGATGACACCGGTGAACAGAGCTGCACCCCCCCCCCCCCCCGTTGCATCCTGGGAGTTTGAGCGGGGACTGGTCCTGAGCACGGGCCTGTCCTGGCTGGTTTGCGCCTCACTCCCACCACCCCACCCACAGTTACTGAGCTCCAACCCCCCTCCCCCGGAGAGGGTGAGGGGTCAGGACACCAGCCCCTCAGGAATGGGGGGGTGACATTTTGGCCTGGCAAAGTGGGAGGGGATACTGACAGAAAGAAGGGAGCTGGAGTTTTGAGGAGGCCTCTCTCGGAGGACGAAGGTGAAGACAAGGCAACCCCCTTGCATGCACAGCAAGATTCCACAAGCAGGTAGCAGGGGGAGAGAGCCCAGGGACACCCCCCCCCACCCTCCCCTCCACTGGTCAGTGCTATAGGTTGGAGATCAGTCTCTGAATCTATTCCGATTCCACCATTCTCCCCCTGCCTTAAGGAGCAGGGGCAAGAGCGTGTTACAGGGAGACCACAACAAACCAGCAGCAGAACATTAAAATCACGGGCTGGCCATTCAGAGCTGATGCTAGGAAGCAGTTCCTCACCATGACCCCCCTCCCGGTTATCTCAATCAGGAGCGGTGAAACCTCAGGTCGCTCTAGTGCTACTGAACCTAGCTCAGAGAGTGAGGGCAAGGTACAAAGGATCATGGGACAGATTAGAGGGACTGAATGGCCTCCTGCTGGTCTTGCCTTTCTCGTTTCAGCTTTCCAGAAGGTTCCACCTTGGGGAGCTGACTGAAACATGACACAGTCCTTGTGACAGCTCGCTGTGGGTGAAATCCTCACACACCGAGGTTAGAACTGGCCATGTCCTCCACAAGTTGAAGGTGTGCTTGTGTCTGGTTGACATGACAACAGGCTGTTGGATTTCCAGCCTGAGTTCAGTGAAGGATTATTGAGAAGTAGTTAACTAATTGGCATGAGAGAGAGAGAGAGAGAGAGAGAGAAAGGCAG